>NW_008236932.1:1604558-1613821 GCF_000691975.1 Corvus brachyrhynchos | reverse complement strand
CGGGACCGGCGCCCGGCCCCGCCGTGTGACACGGCCGACGCCGCCCTGCTGCCCACGACACGGAACTGTGTCTCTTCCGTGGGAGCAGGTAGTGAGGGACTGGCCGAGGGGGTCTGCTGCGGGGAAGAAAGGAAAACACCTGGCCACGTGGAATTGGACAGCGACTGTTAAATGATTTGGCAATGGCCACGAGGCAGATGCCAGCCAGATCCATAATGACTTTCTGCCACTATTGACCTGATACGGATGTGAACTAGTGACCCTTGGGGCGAAATGCGCTATAGTCTATTACCAATTCCCCCCAGCCACCAAATCCTCCACACAGACAGATTCAAATATTTATGCCCATCAACAAAACAAACTCTGCTCCATGCAAAGCACACTGCAGATGGGATGAGAAAAGGAATTCACAGTTGTAAAGACCAAGTAAAAATAAATCAAGTCATGGCATGAAGAAGGTTGCCACAACAAATTTGGGTTAAATTCATTCCTACTTTCACACAGAACCCATCTGACATAATTCTCAATTATTTGAGAATTATATAGCGGGTTTTTGTTGGTTTTGTTTGTTTTTTTTTTTTTCCTTTTATTTTCCTTTTAAAACCCAGTGTTCAATCTGTAATGCAGTACCTCAGTGTGGTTTTCCAGATAGGATTCTAGAACTTAAAATCTATTCTCTGGGTAATAACAGGATTAATAGGCAGAATACTTTAATCACCTCTGACATTTTTAAGCCCAACTTTTGTGGGTTTTTTGATTTTTGCAGCCTGAGTGCACACTCTCGCATGTACTTCAATCAACAATTTTTAAAAAAAAGTGTAAGGGAGCAGCCTGAAAGGCAGACCTCCTTTAAAATCCCTGATGTCAAGCCTACCAAAACAAAGTGAGTCAACATTTTGAACGCAACTCTGGGTGGCTGCTTCAAGCAGCAAAACAGTCTAGAGAGTCTAGAGCAAAACCGTCTTTACCTAAAAATAGCTCTCAGAAATACAGAATCTATTAAATATGATTCTTTGAATGTGACATAAGAAGGTCTGGAAAAAACTGGCATAATATTTGCAGAAATAAATGGATATTATGGGGTTTCTTTCCAATTTTGGCATAGGATTGTAATCGTGACTCAATGTTTTGAACAGAAAAATCTCACATTTTATGTTTTCCATTTAAGTGCTTTTTCAAAACTTATACTTTTCTAACAGATTTGTCTAGGCCTGAACTCCAGTAGTTTGTTTTGGTGGGGGTTTTTTGGGGGTGGAGAGGGGTTGGTTTTTTCATTTGGTTTGGTTTTTCTTGCTTTGTTTTGTTGTGTTGCTTTTTTTTTTCTTTATAAATCACCAGTGAAACTACTGATGGGGAAAGGAAAAGACTGACAGTCCCAGGGAAAAAAAGTCCAAAGCAGGGATTGTGTCTTCCTGTGCTTTGTGTACCATGTGGTAAAAGGCTGCAGGTATAATTCTAAAATATCTGCCCTGCCAACGTTCACTGGATGTTCTTACTGGACTATGTCTGGTAGATTACCTTTTGCTTAAAATAAGACCATGTGTCAAACTAACTTCAGTAAGTCAGATTCTTGAATACAAGAATTGTTCATTCTGACACCATTATTCAGGAATAGCCCTCTTGTTTTTTATGGTTTAATCCCAGCCAGCAGCCACTCGGGCCTCCCTCACCAGCGGGATTAAGGAGAGAATGGGAAGGGTAAAAGCCAGAAAACTCATGGTTTGAGATAAAGACAGTTTAATAGGGAAAGCAAAAGCCATGCACACAAGCAAAGCAAACCAAGGAATTATTTCACTGCTTCCCATGGGCAGCCATCTGCAGGAGAGTAGGACACTTAAAGGTGACTTTGGAAGACAAATGCCATCACTGTAAGTATGCACCCTTTCTGCCTTCTTCCCCTACACTTTATGTACTGAGCACAATGTCACATGGTCTGCAATGTCCCTTTGGTCAGTTGGGGTCACCTGTCCCAGCTGTGTCTCCTCTCAGCCTCCCATGCACCCCTGACTCCCTCACCAGTGTGGAATACAAACAGCAGAAAAGGCCTTGGCTCCATGTAAGCCCTGCTCAACAAAACAAATACAGCTCTATATTATCAATCCTGTGTTCAACACAAATCCAAAATACAGCCCTATATTAGCCACTGTGAAGAAAATTTACTCTACCCCAGCCAAACCCAGAACACTGGTAAACTTTTGTGTGCAGAGAAGGAACTGGGGAGAGGGTAAGAATTCTGGAAGAACTGTTAGTGAGTACCATGAGGCATACCATGCATATTGTGAAAAATATCTGGTTACAGCTTTAGCACCAAGTAGAAGATTTTAGCTGCTATAGCAGTATTGCTAGGTAGTACCTCATGAGCAATGGAGGTTTCTAGGTAAATGAATAAAACTGAACATTGTATGAAGACAAATTCTCAAGGACCAATGTTTAAATCAAGAACTGAAATACCTAAGTAACTACAGTAGAGTACTTGCCATTGTGCAACTGTTGCTCTAGATCAGTTTCCAATGCTTTACCAGACAAATGTTTGTTTCAGCTCTTCATGTGGTTAAACACTTCCCAGAAAGTTATCTAGAACTATAGAAGTCCAAAACTGAATCCAGAAATACAGATGTTCAAAAATAAATGACATAGATAAAACATCTGGCTTTTCAATAGAGAACAAGCATATGGAAGTTGGCAATTTTCTACAGCAAGGCTTACTTTCTGACATTCTCTAGTGTGAGTTATTCAAAGAAGGGAGCCAAAACCAAAACAGCTGATGTATGGAAATATATGAAATGACCACACACTTCAGGTGCTGCCTGAGCACCTCATTGTGAAATCCTGCACTCTTACCTTCTGACTAACAGGAATCAGTTTTTCTAGATTCCTGTTTGCCTTCTGACAACCAGACTGGCCTTGTTATTTCACTTTGAGCACCTGAACTAAATCTACACTGGGAGCTAGCCCTTAGTTTGAAAAAAACAAGTAAGCTTTCTGTAGCCTGTCACAGGTACTTAGCCTCCATCTAGCTGAACTGATATTAAAAAAAATAGACAACCCTAAAAGGTGAAGCTCTAGAGATACATGATTTTGTGAGCTACTCCACATTTGGGCTGGAAAAGTTTAGGTATTCTGCTACACTGTCAATGCAAGTACAGATTTTGGGTTTAGAAATAAGAGAAAGCATAGACTGAGAAGAAACACTTTGGTCACTGAGTTCAGTACACTGGCATTGCAGTCAACTATGGTATAGCTGTTAAGTCCAAAAAAGTTAAAAAATAAATAATTTCTTTCTACTGTATGCTGTAAGAGGTCTATCCTCTCCTTCTTCTCCTGAAAATATCCAATAATAATCTCGAGGTTTTCAGTAGAAAAGACAGGAAAAAAACCCCCATAAAACTCCAAAATACAATGCACCATAGGTAAAGAAATGGAAAGACAAGTGGTGCTATGGATCTCTGCACTGAGACAAGAGTTGGTCAAGTGAAAGTGCCCAAGGGAGCTTAGAAAGTGAATATGCCACTGAGAAAAGAGGGAAAAATGTCAAACAGAAATGGTCAGGTTTAATTTATATACATAAAAAACCCTTGACCAGTTAAAACTATAAACCCTCGAAGACATTAAGCATATCAGTGCACTTTTATGAATTCTTGATATTTGAAAGAAAGACAAACACTAATAATTTATCAGAACATGATTTTGTATCAAGAAAAAATGGAAAAAACCTGGTGCCAACGACCCCATTATGGTATATAAAGATCCAATTAAAAGACAAAGGAGGTGGGAGTCAGCCTATAGCAGCTGGCATCAGGCAACACCTGTCCTGGCATTTTGGGGTAACCACTGAGGAAAATAAAGGGCTAAGAGTTAAGCAACAAGCAGTAAAACTCCATCTAACTTCTTGACAACAAGCTCTGCAGGAAAGCATCAGAGACTTAGGCAGTGATTATCTGCCCCCCTGCTGGGCACACTGTCTACGGAACAGTTAGTGGCCAGGAGGGCAGGAGGAACTTGCCCACAATGTGAGGACTCAGATGACATGCTGCTCCATGTGGAGCCTGGGTGAAGCAGCGTGGACGAAAGTTTCAGCTTTGCCTGACAACCACTGCAGACAAATCTCACTTAGAGCCACTGGCTAAACCATGTTCCTTTGCAAGAACATGACACATCCCTCCCTCCACTGCTGTGATCACAAGACTTCAGTTCCACCCTAAAACCAAGAACCTCACTTGGAATGCTGTTCCTCCCGCACTACAGTTCTGACATGCAAACAGTTCGTCTAGGAGCATGTATGGGATATCTCCTTCCACTTAATCCCAAAAGGATCACCACTGCTTCTTTTGTTCCAGTGAAAGAAACCCATCACAGATACGTTGTCCCGACCTTCATGACAGCAGAGCCTGAGGTTCTTGGAGTTTGCAAACTATGAAGTTCGTTTTTCTGACGCTTTTTATGTTGGTTGTTTAATTTAAAGTATGAGAAAGTGCACTTTAAGACAGGTTCAACAGTTATTACAGGGCACTTATAGGACAATGCATGCATAGTAAGTTACAGGTGTTTCATATGTTGGTAACTTAACCAAAGTATTATACTTTCACTTTGAATTTTGTTCTTAGAGCAGAAGAGGCTATTGTCCTGAAATAACTTATCACATTCCTTCTGCAGCTTACAATCTTCAGACAGCATTATGAAAAGCAGTCACATCCTTATTCACTCTGTGTCAACCAGACAAGTGCAAAAACCCTCAGAGGTAGTTTAATGTAAGTCTTGTGCTGAATGGAAGGGACCTCCCACACTGTTTGTTCTGCCGGTTGAACATGTTGTAATTTTTAGCTGTCAGGAGAAAAAAATAAACTGTAAAAAGTTGGTAAATCCTTCTCAGCTTTCTGGAAAACAGAGTCTCTGTCTACGGGTTTTGTGTGACACTGAAGGCTATGAGAACTAGCAAAATGACCTCTACTGCTATACAGAAAGGCATTTGGGATAAATTTAAGATTTCCTTGTCTACCAAATGGTCTACTAAAGAGAATGTGCTTAGTGCTAAACTTGAAAATTTGTTTACTGTTACCATATTTTAAGCTAATTAGTCATATAAATTCTTTTTTTTTGTTAAAGTCCCTAGTAGGACTATTGTTTCCACTAGAACCTTTATAAATTTTGAATTTTCCAAAAATTAACAATTTCAACCTATTACATTTCTATTTCCAGGGAATATAAAATAATCAAAGTCATGCTGTCAATATCATGTATGATTAGGAACTTAAGGGACAAGCAGTATATGCAGCTCAGTGGAATTCTCGCACAAGTCATTATTTGTGTTGCCTCTTTTTAGATGTACAAACCCAGACTACACTTCTTAAATATCAATGGATTACTGGAGTATTTAACTGAAACAGATTTACAAAATTCTGGAGTGTTTTCACTACTTTTGATATGAAACAACCCATTTCTCTGGTGGAATAGACTTACAATGCATGCCAGGAAAGTTAATTGACCTAGTGTCCTCCAACATTCAAAACCTTCTATATTTCAGAATAATTTCCTGTCTACTCTGCACCTGCACAGATTATTAAAACATGCCACACAATTCAATACAATGGCCCTACTTAAGATAAAATGCACTAAAACCCACAGATAATATAAAAATATTAAGCTTTAGCTAATAGTATTTGTACTATACTATATTTACACTAATACTACATCACTTAACATACAAGTGATCTTCATTATAGAGAGGAAACAAATGCAGCCATCACACAAATCCAACCTAATCTAAACCATGACATGTCCCAGGACATCTAAACTAAACCTGCAGTATTCTAAAAGCTCAGGCTGATTCTAGCAAGAAATTGATTTTACATCTCTGTTGCTGGATTGCTGTCCTTCCTGTTCCTGAACAGCACATTCTAGTTACATCTCCAGGAGGTGAGGTGAGTACACTGCTGGTCTTACTCTTCTGTTCTGTTAAACTTCAGATTCCCTGAACAACCCTGGCATGTACTTTTTCAAATGTGTTCTTTCTGCCATTTTCACTGTTAATTTGGTTGTCCAACATGCAATCTTGCTCTTCATCGAACTTCCAGAGAGTTCTTCAGATTTGCAAAACCATTTGAAGAGCAGAGGTGGGAAACTTGAGTAGCTAGCAGGAGAGCCAGAGACACTGCTTTCAGAAATCAGCATCAGGAAATGTAAAGATTCAGAACTGGTGCCCAGAAAAAAAAGAAAAAAAAAAGAAAAAAAATACAGATGATGTTTTCCTGCGTACCTCCTGTTTCTTTCAGGCTGTAAAGCCTCAAAATAAAGGCTTCACACATTTAACATAGAGTCACAATATTAGACTCCCTTCAGTGAATTCAGAGCAATGTAAGTAGTACAGACCATAACAAAATGTTATATTAAAGCATTCCTTTTATGATTATATTTAAAATTCCAAAGCAAAAAAATAATAGGGCTGGAAGGGGGAAAATATATTAAGCAAAGACAAAGCTTGCATTTTGAGAAGCTCCCTTTTATACCATGTATATTTTCTTCTTTTCTATTTTAGTTTTTGGTAATCAAGAGTAAAGAGTAATAAAAACTGGCAAATTTTGATGGTATCAGTGCATTCCAAGTCAAAAGCTTGCATTTTTAAACCAAGCACTCGTTACTTGTCTTATTCCTAGAAAAGACTGAAGGTTTGCAAGATGTGGCTTTGATCCCATGCTTTAGACAAAAGAAGTAAGAATCATTTTAATATTATTTTAAATTCAATAGATTTATGCCATAACTAAAGGCTGCAGTAATTGTCTTGAGTAGTCATTTGGAGAGAAAACGATTCCTCAACTAAAACCACATGACTTGAAGAAATTACAGAATCATTATTACTTCTTTTGAAATTTGCCTAATCATTTACAAAGGGAGACAACATTCACAAATTCAGAATAACCTAAGAACCTCTTTCAGGTTCAGCATGAGAACTGGGCCTTTCAACAAAGTCTGTTTAGTCTTCGAACAAGACAGCTTTCAAAGACATTTTTCAGAGTGTATCTTCCATGGAGCGTGCTCAAGGGGTATTTTCTGCAATAATTTTTATAAAAGGGAGTTTTCTAGAATGGTGAATGGTATGTCAATGTGTGTGTAGGCAATATAGCGCACCCTGAGTACAGTTTGAACTTGAGCCACAACACATTAATCTCCATGCATTTCTGTTAAAATCTGCACATACAGACAGATATAGAGCTCTGGAAATTAATCTGATAGCTATGCATTATGCTACCTTTGTATCCTAAGAAGCAGATTGCAAATCAATAGGGGTTCAGTCAGAAGGAATAGACTGCATAAAATAGAGTATGATACTGGATTTATTAGATCTGGTTTAGTAATCAGTAGAATCTTGGAACATATCTTCACTTGCAAAATTAACAAAATATATACTTACACCTACATATATAGTTATATATATATATTTAGAAGTACATAAAAATATATAAAGTACATACAGAAGACTAGTTTGTTATATGTAGTCATCTCCTAGCTTGAATAGACATGTGGAAGTTGCCACTTCAAAGAAAATTATTACTGTTAAGTGTACCTAATTTCAGCTTATTTAATGGGAACTTGACACTGTGCTGGAAGCTGTCCCTAAGCCTTTTACACTAAGACTGGTACAATTGTATCTGTTTGAAATCAAAATTTGACTGTGGTCAGCAAAGTGGCTATATAAAAATGACATCTTCCAACAGCCTTACTCCTTGTCTTCACTGAGCCATAGTTGCTTTTCCTTCTTCAGTTTTTCTGTGATTAAAATATATTTTTCCCCCGCTTTTAATTTCTGGCAATTGTGTAGAATCAACCCAGTGGTGGGAGAATTAGGTAGTTAGCTTTCCATTTATTTAAGATAAGCAGATTTATTACTTAACCTCTGATTCTTTAATCTTTATTATCTGTGATATGGTGTGATCAGAAGAAAAAACAGCTCTGATTTTTGAGCCCAGGTTGCATTTTCAGGAACAGCTGCACTAAAACAATTTTGAATTTCTTAAAATAACAAATGCAGTGTAGAAAATCTAAGAGACAGTGAAAAACATAACCTTCAGTACTGTATAGTTACAGTCACTTAAAACGCATATTTTAAGGATTTTCCCACATAAATTCTGTTACAAAAAATCACCAATATTGGAAACCTGGGGTGTTCTATTACTGGACTAATCTCAAATATATTTTTTAATTAAATACATCCATAATATTTCATATAGTCTTACAAATCATGGAAACAATGACCCAAGAAGAATGGAATTAAGCTTTCCTTTTTCTAAACTTTTAAGATTTTTTTCTACATGAAGAAAGTCAGATTGCTTACTAAATATCCCAGATACTTCCAAAACAATCTGGAGAATTGATGCTGACACTAAGAGGACTTGGTTATATAAAACATTTAAAATAATGTCATCTATAAAAAGAAATGGACCAGTATTTTGGTAGCCTTTTTGAGAAATACAATGTATTGGATCTGCTGCACCAAGAAATACCAAGCATAACCTAAAAAACCAGGCTGGGAATAATACTTATTAGCTAGAAGACAAGAGCTGGTCAAATAGAGCATTTGATTTATAAGGCAGGAATACCTTGAGTGCCAATACAGAATGCAATCAAGGCAACTCTGGGCAGCTTTGGAACCAATGACCGATGATTTCACTTTACATGTCTTTGTTTTCCATCTCCAGAAAAGCTGACAAAAAGCCCAGTGCTAATAGACACTGTGTTGCAAAAAGAAGGGATCTAGCACCTGAAGACCTAAGCAGATGTGACAGACTGTACAGAATTAAATTATATCTGGGCAGATGGATTCCCAGTTGACAGTGCTGTCCACATAAAATGGCATGGAAACTAACAAAATTACACACAAGATTTGCACTGAGACATAAATGAAAAAAAAACCAGGAGCTAAACCTGTTTATATCCTGAATAGCTGTCCTGGGTTGCAGTGTATTCTATTACCATCCCCATCAGCTGTTGAAATCAGGTGGGGCAGTGTTTCCTTGCCTCCTCCCCCCAGACTATCTTTCTGTTAATGGCCCATCATTGTCCTGCCGCCTGACTCAGAGATAACTCCCTCCGGACTATCTTCTGTTAATGAGCCTAATCAACACTTGGCCTCATGACTCATTACCCCATTGTGAGATGCTCCCCCCAGAGGGAGGAGCCAAGCATCCCATCGTGGATATAATCTGAGGCTGAACACCAGAGACACCGGCTTCCCACTGGATTTCCAGAGGACAGGAGCTACACAGCCACCA
>NW_008236932.1:1586348-1604531 GCF_000691975.1 Corvus brachyrhynchos | reverse complement strand
GAGACACTGGCTTCCCACTGGATTTCCAGAGGACAGGAGCTACACAGCCACCATTGGACTTTCTGAGGAAGAGCAGACTCTTTTACTACAGGATCACCGCTTCAGAGGACTGCAGCCACCATTCTACCAGACTGCTACCACCACCCTGCCTAACAGGGTGTCAGGTTGTATCTTGACTCTGTCAGTTTGACAGTGTTTTCTTTTACTTTTTTTTTCTTTTCTTTAATTTCCATTAAATTGTTATTCTGACTTGGTGCCTCCCACTGCTTTGTTTTCAAACTAGCACAATAGTGTGCACAAAACTGTGTCAAATAAATACCTTGAGACAGGATGGTTGAAAAACCATAAGACCTCCATAATGATCCTCCTTTCTTCATGATCCTCTATGCTGAGAGCTTGGTTTCTGTACCCAGGCTGACTACTTTCCCCAAAAATGTAATAGGCAAACCTTCCTGTCTGCAACAATGTCTCTGCAGAGATACTATCTCTTACTGATCTGTAAAAGGCTTTGATATCTCCTGGTGAAAAATGGTGTACATGCTAGGCATATAATCTGCTAATAGAATGACAGTGAATAAACCCCATGCATTAACCAGGAGAGCTGGTTATTAACCATCAGACCACCTTTTCTTGCCTGTTTTGTGATAGGTGTGAAATACTCCAGTGCGTGTGCCTGTGAATATATGCATGAGAGAGAGACAGAAAGAGAAAGGCAAAATGACTATGTGCGTAAGACATCTCAAGGAAAACTACAACAAAATCAATCTGAGTTGCCAAGAGACCTAATGTTCTATTATGATCAAAATAATGTCAAAGTAAATCGAGAGGTCAAGCAGCAGCAGCAAAAACTCATCACCAGTCAGGGTACAGACCAAAAATTAACTCTTCAGAATACTGAGGATACTGTTTCCCAGTTCAGAGGACAGGGACCTGACTGAGATGAAGCCAAGAGATGTTCTTTGAAAGATACTGCCACATTAAAAGTGTGTTACAAACAGCAAAAAAAAAAAAAAAAAAAAAAAAGAAAAAAGAAAAGATTGAATATTACATGGCCACATGCTAGATCTTCTACTAGTAGCAGATTTTTTTCTTAAAACTGGACTGATAATTGTTTTACTTTGTGTCATTATTAAGACGTTCCGTACCATCAAAGAAAGATTAACAATGTGAGAACCAAGTGGGATTAGAGAATGAAGAAAAACTGTAACTGTTTAGACCAAAGATTTGGCAAAACATAATAGTGCTCTGAGGTGTTGGAACATAAAATGCCAAAAGTATTTGCAGCTTGAGAATTTTGACAAGCTCAAGATTTGGAATTAGAGAATTGTTAATGTTGGCAGCTGTTTTAGGGGGCAACTAACAATGATCTTAATTTTGTTCTCAAAGTGGGATGAGAACAGTTCACAAAGTTCTGTTGATGGAGGAAGAGCCAGATTAGTCAGCTTCCCTGCAATAAAAAGTTACAAGAAAGCAGGGCAGTCTGCCCGTTCGGCAATTAAGTTGCAATAATAAGCAGATCTGGCTTGTTTCAAAACATCTCTGTACACATTTATATAGTACAAACTTGCAAGTGTACATGCAGACAAAAGTCCTCAAACAGCATCTAACTTACATCCCAGAACACTCACTTTTGAGTACATCTTCCAAAAAGAAGCATACAGAATTGGTATGCCCTTTAGGACATTATGAGAATGGTTAAGTTACTATATATTTAAGAGAAAATCTGGAACATCCTGAAGCAATCAGTAGTATAAAAGGAAGCTGCTTTGGTCTGGCAGACAACTATAGTCAGCTAAAAATTAGTGGAAAGCAAAGCTATCACAAACCTTATTTAAGTTTTACTCAGGTTTTATTTCATTAAGTAGTTGAGAGGTGGGGTATTGTTTGTTTTGGGTTGTCTTTTCTTGTGTGAGTGTGCATGGGTTTTGGTTTTTTTGTTTGTTTGTGGGTTTTTTTTATTTGTCTAAGAATAAATGGTAGTAATAAGTAAAAAAGAAATAGTGGCAATTAGCACCACCTTCAGAATTTTTATCTACAAAGCCTCTAATGAGTTATCACTAACTGCAGATGGCTACCCTCCAGATGAAGACACCAAGTCAGTGAAAATTAGGTCTTGATCCTACATGTATTAAGTATGGCTTTAGACTTCACACGCAAAAATATAGTCTTTGAAGCCAATGGAGTAAGTGTCATGTGAACAGCTAAACATTCAGAGGAAAGTGGTCCAGAAGTGAGCATATTTCCTTTGCCTCCATGTTTAAATTTGATGAATGCAGCCTTTGGTAAAGCTACTGAAAGTTGTATTCATGGCAGATAGATCACAGAATACAATGTTGTTCTTGGAGCTAAGTCTTAGAACGGGACATTTAAGATTTGGGGTTTAACTGTATAGTCCAAGATCTTTCCTAAACTGCCTTCACTTTCATACAGGTTTTGTCTTGTTTCTCTTACATTTTTAATATATTAATTACTAACAGAGAATTCTTCAGTGATTTCTGCATGATGAAGAGGAGGATAACATGGTGCTGTTTGTTCTATTTTAGGGAACTGAGCAATTTGCTTCACCTTCAATGCCTTCAGTGTTTATTTTGGTAAGATTAAAGACAGAGTGCATATGGCAGTAATTCTGGTATTCCTTCTTGTGGATGAATCATACAGAACATTCGGAAATCATATGACTGTGTAATTTATTATCAGAAAGGGTCATAAGCAGCAAGTGATAGAAGTTCAAACTCTCGGTAAAAGCAGGAGATTATATGGTATTGTGGAACAGATATGATGGGGGTCATCAGGTGCAACACCCTGCTCAAGAGGGGACACCTACAGCCAGTTGCCCAGACTGTGGCCCATCAGGTTTTTCATATCTCCAAGGATGGAGACTTCGCCACCATCCTGGGCTACCTGTGCCAGTGCTCTGTAGCCCTCACAGTAACAAAGAGTTTCTGGGTGTTTAGATGAAGGCTCCTGTATTTCAGCATGTGCCCATTGCCTCTGGTCACTGGGCACCACTGAAAAGAACCTGGGTCTCTTTGCACTCTCAAGTATGTACATATATGAGTGAGATCCCCCTGAGCTTCCTCCTCTCCAGGAGGAACAGTCTTTTTCTTCATGTTCTTCTTGGCTGGATTATCTCTAGTATGTCCATGTGTCTTTTACTGGGGAGTCCTGAACTGAAGTCCAGTCAGTTTTTAAAATAAAATTATGCCAAATAGTAGCTGCTTTTCCTGATTTGGTATGTTAATTAACAGAAATTGATAATGTAACATTAAGTGATGTTACAGAGAAGAGTTCTGAGGAAAAAAGCGAGATCAGCAAGAAAGCTGTTATCAGGGACGGTGCATGAGTGAGCACAGCTGCATGCCTTAGCTCAGCTACCTGAATATTTTGATCAAACCATACCCAACTGCATAATTTACCATCTATATAACTCTCAACCTTTTGTAAGAGTGTCAGTGCTCACTTGTGTGAGAAAGAGGAATTAAAGCCAACTGCAACCAGCCCCGCTCTGCAGGTCTAACAGGATACCAGAAGTGGTACATAAGCAGACAAGAGGAAGACGGCAACAGCCAGTGGGCAAGTCAACACCAGAATCTACAACAAATTGTGAGAGGAGCTGTGTGTTGAATTAGTCAGTTGTTTTTGCAATGCTTTGGAAGGAAAAATACAAAATCATTTGTGTATCTGTTGAGTGGAAAGAGAGTGGGTACAGAAGGGTCCAATAGACTATGAGATCCTAGAACTGAGTCTGTCCTAGAGAATTGCCTGCTATTTTTTAGAGTACATCTACATGTTCTATATAATCTTACATAACTAAACCACTTCTCTTCTCTCTTTCTTTCACCAGTATAAAACCGGACCTATTAATTATAAGGCTTTCGAGTAAGGTGTTCTGGTTCAGTGATCCACTGAATAACTGAACTACAAAGAAGAAAGGTACATTCTCTATCAGATCAGCAGCTGCTGCACAGCTGTATTAATATTACTCCATGTGACATAAAGGACCAGATAGAGTCTGTCACTTGTGAGGCACAGGAAGAGAGAAGGAGGAATGGGATCACTGTTGGCAATAGCCCACGACTGAGTCAGTTTAGGTACAATGCAAAAGACCAAAATAAATGTGTAATATATGTGGTTTCTGATCCCGGCTTGTGCTGTTGCACCCATAAGCACTCCCAGCAGTTTGGATTTTTTATGCCACATCACAGACCCTGCCTCTCCCAGACAGTTTTATCATTGACAGTTCCATGTTTTGGGCTATGTATTAGCTCCTGCACCACCTTGTATTCTTACATACGTATCAGTTCCCCTTTTCAATGACTGGGGAAAATGCCTTGGGAAAAAAGCAGATTAAGGAAAGTAGACTATGAAACAACAAAAAATAATGTGTAGCTGCAGTTACAGAGAAAAAGGACAATGTCACCAATGTTATTATTAATTGCCTATCCCTCAATAACCTATGGCAATATGCAGAGACACAATGTAAAATGGGGAGCTAGTATTATCATTAATGAGTTACTCAGACTTGTTAGCTTTTCCTCTCCAATCCTAACTACTGATGAGATCATCTGTTGAAAAGTACTGAGTAATTAGGAGTAAACACAAAGGTCTTGATCTTGCAATGCCCCTTTCCCCTCTTCTGAAACTCAATAGGAAAACTCCTTTGATGACCTTTAGATGTAATGCTACAATGATAGTCTCATAGCCTTACAGCTATGCTAAAGCTACCTGTTGGGCTGGTGAAGTCATGAAAACTTGCTGAACAATCATGGTTCTTGGCCACTAGACATTACACTCAGGAAGGAAAAAAGGGGTCAGTAAAAGCAGCTGAAATCTATCTACAACACTCATCTCTCAGGCTCCTGTTGTGCCATGTTGAAAGAAGAGGAAGATACCTTTGTCATTAGGTTTTAAGTATCTCTTGACTGGCAACTTCTGAAACACCTACTTTATTCCTTCTGCAGAAAAAAATCCTTTAGTATCAAAAGGGTCACTCTAATCTAAGTGACTTCTCCCTATATTTCTCAATTTTTCTCAAAGTCCAGTTGTGCTACTCCTGTTTCCTATGTGGTTGAACCAAGGTAGGAAAAAGGAATAAATACAACTTAACATAATGCAATTAAGCAATCTACGACAACATTCTCCGAAAAAGGTTATGCTTTCATGATTCATACCAGCAATTCTTGAGCGTATTAATCTGTGAAACAGTATGAACCTGTTTTTCCTAAAACAAAGAACCCCAGATGTATTCTATAAACTAGAATTTTACTAAAGACTTCATTTTATGTCATCCCTTCTGATTCTTACTCCTTTCAGAGTCAATGGTAGT
Source organism: Corvus brachyrhynchos (assembly GCF_000691975.1). NCBI lineage: Eukaryota > Metazoa > Chordata > Aves > Passeriformes > Corvidae > Corvus > Corvus brachyrhynchos. The sequence continues at coordinate 1,599,205 of NW_008236932.1, read as the reverse complement.
AGCCACTAGGGATATATGTTGTCAATGGGAAAATTTAAAAACACTTTCCTTTTGCATTCAAGTGAAAATGGAAATAGAAGGCAGGGCTGAGAATATGTATTCCTTAGTGTACTTTGGTCTTGTTCTTATTACTTCCGTCTGTCCTTCTCTTTTTGTGCTGCTGGTATTTCTTAGGGGAAAAAAGGCATACAAAATAACATGAACTACTTGTCTTTTCACTGACTCTTCACATTTATGCCTTATTTTCAGGATAAACAAGAGTAAGTCTGTTCTCCAAGTCCTATTGAATTTACCACACTGATCATGATATGGGGATAAAAATGTTGGTAAGTGTCTAAGCACCCAAGATTTGATGTATACTGGTGTTGTGGTGATATAAGTCTGAACTAGGTCACTGTGGAGTTCTTGACACCAGACTTTTATTCCTGAGTCAAGGTCTTCTGAAGTCAGCTTTGTATGAAGGCAGCATTGATGACACCTGAAGTCAGGCATTCATGACTTCTGTTAGGTCACTCACCCTACTCCCACGGGCATCTCCTGGCTACATTTTTTAGACAATTTCTTTCAGAATTTCTTGCAGCACTTTCTAGGCTGATATATAAAATTCCAAGTCTGTTTTGAAAGGCAAATCCTCAGAATAGGAAACTTTTTTTCAACAGCCAGTGTTTTTTATGAGAGAAATGGAACTTCCACTGCAGCTTCTGAGGTTTTATAAGTAGTTGAGTCTAGGTCAGAGATGGATGTGACAGTGTGCAAAGCCTTTTTCCTGCTTCTCAGTCTAAGAGACCTCTTACATGGATTAAACCAAGGTTTGGTGCTCTTTAAAGTTTGTAGAGATAATGTTCCTAATAAAAGAGCAAATACCCCCTGCCAATAACCAAGGTTTGGTGCTCTTTAAAGTTTGTAGAGATAATGTTCCTAATAAAAGAGCAAATAATTAATTATCTGTAGCTATCTGTGGTCATTTCTCCTGAGAAGGGACCTGTAGCTGATTCTGTAACAGACATCTTCTTCCATACCCAAGGCAATTTTGAAAAACACTTCCTTGGGAAGCCCAGAGTTCTATTAACAAACAATTCTATTAATCTGAAGTACAATGCCTTCCAAATTCATCTGTTGTTCAGAAAGCAAAACACAGATAACTTGCAATTGGTTAGTAGATGACAATTTTAGAATCAAGAAAGTAATTTAAATGAATTCAACTATTTGCCCAGAATACTGAGCATGTGCTCAGTCTTAAAGCCATTATCTGCATAATATTAGTGACAGCAATTGATATTACTCATAGCAGCCAGGATTGCTCATGCCAAAAAAATTGGTTTATTTTGTTGTTTCCCCCTGCTTTCCCTCACAAGGCATCGCTTTAGCTTCTGCAACTCTGAATGCCTGTGAAGACCCTTGAAAGTATATTTTCTATTAAATTTACTTGTCTTGCTGACATTACTTCTAGGTAGATACATAAATGCAACATTAGCAGGCGAGAGAAGCAGGAGTTTAGGGAAGGACAACTGCTTTCTACCTCATTCCACTCACTCAGACAATTAATGACTTTGAAGATGATTCTGCTGAAAAAGTGATGCAAAACTGGATAGGACTTCAGTGACTGATGGTCTCCTCAAAGTCTCAGGAAGTCAGCTTCAACTGAAGCAGCCGAGATTGTTCAAGATCTCAGCAAATTCACTGCTTGCTTTATCAGGTACATTGCCCAGCAGGGACAAACACAGTTTCCAGGCAAGATAAATGTTAAATAAAGCAGTTGTAGATACTGACACTATCTGGTTATCCAATTTCAGACAGGTTGCCAACGCTTCACTGAGTGACGCAGAGCTCTGTATACTACTGCAAACAGTATCACAAGACAGGTAGTCAAGGCATCATCTCACAGCACAGTTTTGCCCTTACTGTGATTCAGGATGAGCTCGTTGCTCAGCAACTTTCTTGTCAGCATCCTGATGTCTTAATAGAGGAGGCAATAGCATCCACTGGAAGATAGAGACACAGTTGTCATTGTGCTGCTGGCAGCTGCTTCAGGGGCGACTCACCATTTTCTCTCCCAACTTTTGAAAAATACAGATGGGGTCTGAAACTGAGCCACTAATGCGTGTGTAGCAATGAGGTAGATAGATGAGCTAAATCTTTTTGTAAATCTCTGAAAAAGTCAGTGGGAAAAGAAGACAAAGGGAATGTGAAGTCCTAACTTCATGTTTATCCCAGTTTGCCACAGTGTGAACTTGTGCCTGTCTTCTTAGCTGTTCTTCGTAGATGGTCTGCTCCTGTTCCAGCTTTCACAGAGGAATTCTTTCTAATTATTTGATCTGAAAGACACGGTCATCTTATTTTCCTCCAGAAACCAGGATTGGGACACCTCACAGTTTTTCTTATTCAGTTCATGGCTAAAATACAACTTGTGATAGTATCTGCAATCACACAGTCCTATTCCGGGTCTGAAGGAAGAAGCATGAATCACACCTCTATCTTTGAACTGGTAAGACAGACACAACTGTGGATAAGCTTCATTTAATCAGATCATAGCTGTGTAATGTCTCTTCTACCACTCATATCTTCTGGCAGAAAAGACCACATGTGGACATTCTTAGTCTCACTAGAAAAACATCCTTAGCCAAGTCAATCCTTAAAGGCTGCCAAATATATAAATCTTACACCAGCAAATGTAAAAATCCTACTCAGACAGAAAATGCAATTAATGGGGAAGCATCACAGACAGAAGACAGAGAGAAGAGAAGGTCAGCCAACAAGGACACTCCTGCTGGAATGCTTCACCAGTGCGCTGTTCCTGTGCTCTGGAATATCCTGCTCTGACAGAGGCAAACACTACTTTGTTAGAACTGAGTTTACACTGATGCTAAAGAGGCAGAATAAAGATCCAAGTTCTAATTTACATTTCACTCACTTTTGTGGTCAACTTATTTCGCTTCTGTAAATAGTTTGAATTTAATTTTTTAATGACATTGTAATTTATGAACCATGCCATTAAAAGACAACACTTTAGCTGTGGATGACATTGTTTATCCTTTAGGGGAACATTTGTTGCATTAGCCACAATATACATAGCCAATGTGTTTATGAAACAAGTACCAACTTTGTCTTCATGTTCAGGAAGATTTACTGGTTCAAATTTACAGATTGTTGTCCTAAGTGTGAAAACAGTAGTTTGCACGTCACATGATATATCCATCTGCTTTTACAGCAACGTATAAGCACAACAGTTGTGAATATACTCCGGATTTACAACACTACTGAGGTCTTCTACAAAGAGATACATATAAAGCTGTCACTTCCCTGACTATGTTGTCTCAAGTTAGAGAATTTTGACGCAGAACATTGCTAAATCTAAAAAAGTCCTGGCTTTTCTGTCAATGGGGAGAGACATAGGGCCCCAAATAGGAAAAAGCTTTCCTGGAACTGAATTTTAAGTATTCATTATAATCCCTTGTCTTCAGCAGCAGCTACAACTGGCAGTCTTAGGGCTGACTTTTTTCTCGCTTGTCATATTGATGGAAGGAAAGATGTGAAGGAAGAGATCCGTAAAAAGTGAGTTTCCTAGAAGCCTGCAATGCCAGTGAAATCATAAGAATGCTAATGTTTAAAGAAGCCTGAACATTTTGGAACAAAGCAGTACATGGACTTTATCAATCTGATGTTTTAATGAGAACAAAAATGCCACCACTAGTTTGCCAAGCCAAAATTTCTCTATTTCTAAGAATACCATTGACATATCCTTAGATACAATCAAAGAAACATCTGCTTTGTTTCTACTCTGATGCTGCTTCTGCTAGAAACCAGGGCTGTATTTTAAGATATGTAAAAACTGACATATAACTAAGTCAGCTTCCAGGTAGCTTTTGTGGGATTACATTTAAATCCACCAAGGTCTATTTTGAACTAAAACCAATAATCAATGTAAGTCTTTGGGGCCTCTAATGAAGATTATCTAGAATTCAATGGATTAAATAAGGGGGACTCTCCAATCTGTTTCACCATCCAAATCATTAGTTTGTCAACCAAAACTGTGGGATATGCCATCCAAAACATTATAATATCAAAGTATGCTTCCAGGCACAGAGAAAATATGGCATCCAGCAAAGTATAAGCAATCTAAGGACTGAAGGAAACATAATGCTTTCAATGGTGTTAACAATTACACTAAATATTTTGGCACAAAAAACACAATGTGAAGTTATATTTCTGAGAGAATTTCCCAGTAAAATGCTATTAACACATCTGATCCTTGAGCTATTTATCCCAGGTTCCTTTGCTGGCAGCCACAAATTTGATCATTTTCATAGAATCATAGTATAGTTTGGGTTGTAAGGGGCCTTCAAAGGTCAGCCAAACCAACTGCCTGCCATGAACAGAGACATCTTCGACTAGACCAGGTTGCTCAGAGACCTGCTCTGTCTACTCAGACCAACTGAAATTTCCCAGACTGTTCCCACTTTTCCTTACAGTCCTTCATATCAATGGGTGACAAAATCAGTAAAATATTTAATGACAATATACTAAGCAAAAAAAATTGCCCTTAAGTCTTAGCAGTCTTGCTTCATAGGAAATACAGAGAACACAAGTGGCAAGTGGTAAATATGGCATCAGCATCAGTTTCTGATGAATTAAATATTGAGAAGTGACAGCAGTATGAGCAAATTTTCATTCCAGACAATTGCATTTCCATGCATTATGCATATTCTATGCATTTTGTAAGAAATTCTTGTTTTAAAATGCTTTGTGCAGTGTTCAGGGTTTAGGGGGTTGATGACTCTTAAAAAAAATCATTAAAACACTATCTTTTTCACTAGCTTAACTGTAAAATCTAAAAGCAGTACTGTAAAGTTCCACCATGGCTGAAAGCTCCTTTCCCAAAAATGAACAAGGTGTTTAAAATCCCCAACTTTTCATGTCAGACCTCTGGGTTCCTCCTATGAGAGTGGGAATTCAGTGCTGAGATCCTTCGCGTACCTCTGAACACCAGAACTGCGAATATAGAGGTGTACTGGGTCTGGCTGGGATGGGTTCTTTCCTCACAGCAGCCTCACCTTGCTGTGCTGTTGGTGACTGGTGAGGTGCTGGTGGTGCTTCGGCTGCCTCTGAGCAGCCCTGGCACAGCATCAGCACTGTCTCCCCAACATTCTGCCTCCTCCCTCACACCAGCAACCGGTAGGTGTACTGAAGCCCTAATTCCTGGGAAGTGGTTGGATATCACCTGCATATGCATCTTTTGCTTTCCTTTGCTTCCATGCACAACCTTTGCTTTTGTTTTCTTAAACTTCCTTCTTCTTAACCCATGGGTGTTTTCTCCATCTTATTTTCTTCCTGCTGTTTTAGGAGAGGAGTGATAGAGAAGCTTGGTGGGCATCTTGTATCCAGCCAAGGCCATCACACCACAGAAAGGTCCTGCTGCCATCAGTGCAGCTCTCCAAAACTGTGAATCAGAATTATTTCCAAATTATCTAGAATTCCTTTCTCAAAAATAACACACTCACACTACCATTAATTACAGGCACTACAATGATTAAATGTAAGGGTGACTGCTGGAATAAGTTACCATCCAGAAAACATAGAATTTACAAAGCACTTGAGAGTAGGATTTTTATTGAAAAAATCACTTAGAAAAGAGACAATCAACTTAGCATGGACAACAGTAAGAGAAAGAAGAGTAGTTTTGATGGTATTTATTTGAACATAGACAACAAATGCCACTAAAATGTCAATACATGCAGAGTTATTGTATTGTGCTCATCAGAATATCACTTTTTATTTCAAGTGTAAAAAATCATTACATTTTCCTGGATATTGTGACATCGAAATTCTCAGTGAGGATCAGTGTTGAGAATTTCACCTGTGACTGACTTTAACACTGTTCAAAAAAAAGGTACTAAGTAAAAACACCGACTACATGTATTTGCTAACAGCTGACCATTTAATGCTCACCTTGCATGCAGGGCCATTGTCCTTTCCTTGATCCTAACACAATATTGGCAGAGTTCCTCTAGCTGTTGCACAGGTTTAATGTACAAAAATGTATACAAAATTATTTCATATAGACAAAGGATTATGCTAGGTGTTTCTCAGAAACTTGATCTCTGATTGGCAAGATGTCCAAGAGGAATATTACAGCTCTAATAAAATACTTTGTTCACTTCAGTGTATATTTTCTTAAATACCAGAAAGATGCAACAAGGAGGGTGGTATCTAAGTCAAGTGTATGCAGTTACCTGTATAGGCATGAGAGTAAAATCTTAGTCAAAGTTAAAGTAAATATAGGGTGAAGAACTGGACACAAATCTTTCTTAAGGTAGATTAAGAAATCTTTTTTACATAGTGTAATGCCAGATAGCAAATTAATATATGCTTTCAGAAACACTTAATAGAAATTAGAAAGAAACTAGATAGATGAGGTTCTTGATCAGGCACTACTTTTAACATGGTAATAACAATGCAGAACTTCAGGGGCACTGAAATTACACATATATTTTTTCGCTGTATCTTCTAATCCATATTTCCTGTACTAATAAGGCCACCTTTGTACTTCTGTCAGCACAGCAGGCTCCAGAGTGAGTTGGAGAGAGAAATATCACGTATCCTCACCTTTCACTCATCTTGAAACAAACCACCAACATGTTTTTCTCCATTTAAAACCATTCTGGCAGGAGATTTCTCCTTTGTTCTAGATGTTCAAGTCTTTTCTAAAATTATCAGTTTTCATACAAAATCTCTCTGAATATTTGATGATTTCCTTGATTTGCAAAGGAAAAACTCTTGTACTTGTCATTGTCACTTTCCTTTTGAACAGCTTCAGGTTTCATTTTCCCTTTTGATTACTACAACCTAATCTGGTATTTGGAAGGTGAGGGCCAAACCCATTCACATGCCTTAGCACTGCTGATTATGTTGTCTCCTGAGTGTTACTCCTGGATTGCCATGTACCTCCTAGACAATTAATGAGCTTTCACTGTTTCACTCTTCCTATGTCCTTTTTCCTTTCCCTTTCTCCCCACCACCACCAAGAACAACTACAACAATAATTGAAAATCTCACATGAAAAGAACAAACCTGTACTTACTCTTCACCATAAGCATTTGATGGAATGCTACTTTTTCATTTTCCCTTTTCCATACTTGAGGAAGGAATTCTTTTCTTAAGAGCCTAGGGATACAGACTATATATTCTGATTTGCACCTCTGGGCATTATCAAGCTGGAAGTACTGATTATTGGAACTTAAATTATTGACAAAGTCATACTTTTCAAACACCTATGTACCTACCTCTAGGTGTAAGTGCTTCTGTGGAAGAGACCACGGCCCTAATTTAGGGATAAGCAATAGTTTTTGGAGAACTGGAATCAACAGCTTTCTAGAATTGGAAGCAATATTTGGAGAAAGGAAAAAAACAGGATCCTATGCAGTTTTAGGGGTTTTTTTCACAAGTTTTAGCTTTTTTGTCTTGAAAACAAAGAAATCTTACTGTACATTTCCTCACAGCTAGGCTTTACTGAAAAAAAGTTTTTCAGTTTTCCCCTAAGGGATCTTATGCAACCACAGATGCTATGAAAAACAGAATTTAAATGAATGACTATGTGCTAAATGAGATGTGCAATTACAGATAGCTCTGATATCCTGTAAACATATAGGCTCAAAATGGTTCTGGCTCCAGCTGCACTATTTTGAAAACACATTCCCGGTATCACCTAAATAAATGCTTTGACCATTAGAGTGGAAAGGGTGACACTTCAAATTGTGTTTGGATACAAAATTTAAAAAGCTTAAAAACTGCTCACCAGAAGGAAGACACTTATCCGGAGCATAGGACACATTTATTTTGCATAAGTGCACCAGATGACAGGAGCAGTCTAAGGCATTTTACAAGTGGTTTAATAGAAGAGACAGCACATACGATACACTCCATCATTCTGAACTCACATAAAGGAAAAGACAAAAAAACACAAACAAAACTTCTCATAAACCTCTTTCTTCATTATTCATGAGGGCCATATACAGTGACTTACAATTTGCAGACCTTAAGTTGTTTTTTTTTTAACTGTGGCATCTTAGAATCACATGTCAGGTCACAATGGCTCTGATCTTTTAACGCTTTTAACCATTTTATAATTCAGCTGGTATATAAGATGTAGTGGAGCATTTCTTAGTCTTTATGGGATTAAAGTTTGGCTTTAAACCTATGATTTTATTCTGCCAGTGATACAATAAATAAACAAGACAGGTAACATGATAGCAGTGGGAAACTTTATGGACAAAGATCAGTCCTGGAAAGGATGACACACTTTCAATGATTCAGCCTTGAGAATCAAAAACCCTTTTCAAAGTGAGAAAATAAAAATAAAAGCTCAGTTACAGTGGGCTTACAGGATGCAGTGCTTACTCCAAGTTTTATCTTGGCAGCTGTCAAGCTGTCATCAATTAACATTGATGAAAGTGCCTACAGAACCATAAAGTATTATTATGTGTACCAGAATTCTTTTACCTGTATAACATGATATATTAGAGCAATTTGGATATGAAATATTTCTATATCACTACAACAAATCAATCTCACATCATGAAGTGATGAAGGGAAGTGCTAGAATTACTGCCAATGCTAGTACTCTACTAGAAATCAAAATCTGTCAGATTCTATACGCTCAATAGCTCTCTCTTCTGTACCCATTTAAAATTGTAAAGAGCCCATAAGAACCAATGAAACATCCATTACAGACACTATTACTTAAATTGAAGATTGTCAAACAGTAGCAAATTGTTCTTTTAAAAGGTTGGTGACTTCAAGAGACAAGCACCAAAATAACACATCTGCTAGCTCTAAATGCAACATGTCCTGTGTACCATATTACAAACACAAGATAGCCTAAACATATTCCTTGAATGGGCTACATACTTTTTGTCACAATACCCTTATGTCACTTGAACAACTTAAAAATTAAGGAAAAAAAAAAAAAAAAGCAAGAAACGACAAAATGTGCTTTTCTGTGGCTTCTACTCATGTAAGGACAAAGGTAGTATTTCAACAAAAATCTATACATCCAGATGCCGCTGCTCTAATACTTGACCCATGTGGAAAGATAGAGGAATTGGGGTTGTTTAGTCTACAGAAAAGAAAACTGAGGGAAGAAATGATAACAGTTTTCAAATCAGCTTCACTGAAGAGGTGAACAAATTGTTCATGGCCAGGGAAGATGGAACAGGAAAGAATGGTTTCTGCTGTACATTTCTGTTGCACATCAGGACCCTCTCCTGACTTTGCACCTTTTTATTTTTTTAATAAAGAGAAGTTGTCTCTATGCAAAACCACAGTGTGTTCAGTGTAGTTCTCAGCACACTGTATCCAGTTGGTGCAAAGAGCTTGCAAAGACCTCCGAACTCTTCAAGATAGCTATGAATAATTAAAGCAGAAAAATAAAGCATTCATAACAGGTTTTTACATATTCCCTAGTTTCATTGCAAGGATTTCTTCCTTTTCACAGCTAGCACAAAGTTTACTGTTTGTCTGGCTTTTGTGTACTTCCAGTTTGATAGCCATGGCATCAAACTCCTACAAAAACAACATGTACTTCTTTTAGCATCAGGAAGAGATTTTCTGTGTAAAATTGACTTTTCACTGAACATATTAAGTTTCTCCCTCTTTTCAAGATTTCCTCTTTAAACATTGTTTTATCTTCTTCCAAAAATTATTTAGCAGCATCACCAGTATGCATAAACTTTCCAAGATAATGTAAACCAGATCCTGTCTCATCTTCTCATCTTGCTGTTTTTAAATATCTTCAGTGCTATCAAGCACTCCTTTCGTTCTTCCTGCCTCATACTGCCATCTTGTACATGGATGAAACATATTTACACTTCAATAAACAGGGAAGTCATCCTTGCAAACACCGACATGTTTACTGCGAGAGAGAGAAAGGGAACTCTTGGGAGTACTGTGGCCAGATAGTGCTGTTTAGCATACCTACACCTTCATACACTGGGTATTAAGGAGTATTAAATTAAGCAGCCTCTCAGCCAGATCATCTTTTTTGTGTCTTCCCAGCTCCTTGCTCATTCTTCTGCACCTCCTGGTTTGAATCAGTGTACTACGCTGACTGAATTGCTCTGAGACAATACAGTCTCCTCAGCCAGCCTTGGTCTTCTTTCAAACTCAAAACTTTGAATTAGCCTTGGCTCCACCTTTTTCCTTATTTCTTTCCACATTCACCTAGTGACCCACATGCATTTGAAGTATCAAAAATGTTCTGTCCCACGCACGCCAAATCTAAAATACTTCAAATTAAAAACCGAAAAGATTTAGGTTAGATATTAGGAAGAATTCTTTATGGTGGGGGTGGTGAGGCTGCCCAGAGAAGCTGTGGCTGCCCTGTCCCTGGAAGTGTTCATGCCCAGCACTGGCTGCCAGCACTCTTCAAATGTTGTAGGCATTTGGTCAGCTGGACAGACCACCTGAAAAGCACACAGTGAAGACATTGTCTGTTCACGGACAGGTGCACTCTTTGCTGCCCAAAACCAGCTGGACAGCCAGGCCCAGAGAGTGGAGTTGAATGGATTTACATCCAGCTCGTGGCCAGTCACAAGTGCTGTTCTCCAGGGCTCAGTGTTGGGGACAGCCCTGTTTAAAATCTTTATCATGGTCTGGATGAGGGGATCAAGTGCACCCTCTGTCAGTTTGCAGATGACACTAAACTGGGCAGGAGTGTTGATCTGCTGAGGGTTGGAAGGCTCTGCGGAGGGATCTTGGCAGGCTGGATTCACGGGCTGAAGCCAAGTTGATGAAGTTCAACAGAGCAAGTGCCAGGTCCTGCACTTGGGGTCACGACCCCAAGCAGTGCTACAGGCTGGGGACAGAGTGGCTGGAAAGTGGCCCAGCAGAAAAGGATCTGGGGGTCCTGGTCAAGAGAGGCTAAATATAAGCCAGCTGTGCCCAGGTGGCCAGAAAGGTCAATGACATCCTAGCCTGTATCAAAAATCATGTGGCCAGCAGGACCAAGAGATTGTCACCCTGTACTGGGCACTGGTGAGGCTGCACCTCAAATTCTGGGTTCAGTTTTGGGCCCTTCACTACAAGAAAGACATTGAGGTGCTGGAGTATGTCCAGAGAATGTCAACAAAGGCGGGGAACAGTCTGATGCACGGGTCTGATGAGGAACAGCTGAGGGAGCTGGGGATGTTCAGCCTGGAGAGAATGATAACCAAGGGGAGACCCAATCACGCTTTAACAACAACCTGAAAGGAGGCTCTAGCAGGTGGGGGTCAGCATCTTCTCTCAGGTAACAAGCCTTAGGACATGAGGAAACATCCCTAAACTGTTTCAGGGGAGACTTAAGTTGGATACTATGAAAAATTCTTTCATGAAAAGGGCTGTTAAGCACTGGAACTGGTTCTCCAGGGAAGTGGTAGAATCACCATCTCTGGAGGTATTTAAAAGACATGTAGATGTGGTGCTTAGGGACATGGTTTAGTGCTGGGCTTGGCAGTGCTGGACTAATGGTTGGCCTCAATCACCTCAAATGTCTTTTCTCACCTGAACAATTCTATGACTCTGTGGCTATTGTGTCTACTACTTGCCAGCTGAGGCACAGTCTGAAGCCAAGCGGTTCGGCAGCCACGCAGAGCACATGCGGCAGTGCAGAGCACGCTCTCCCTTGGGCACTGCACCTGAGCTCTGGGCTGGCTCTGCAATTCTCTGTGTAAGTGCTATGCCATACACCCAGAACCACAGTGCTGCTGAGTTTAAGCCCGAGTGTGTTTACATAAGCCACTGACAGCCTCCTGCTTGCAGTTCATTGGCATCTATTACAACTTTCATATGCTGGCACCTGAGAGGTCACAAAATTTCAGTGTGTGCTACAATTTGCAAATTTTCTAGGGACTGCAGCAGCAACACCATTTGAGACAGGTCCTGAATGCAAATGATTTTCTAGCAGACAAAGTAACAGGTAATTTACTAGACTGGGATCCCTCTTCCCCATCTTGGTAGGTAATGGCTTGGGAGAAATGTTTGTGTTTGATGAAATCCTTTAGTGCTGTTGTTTATTATTCAAAGTCCTGGGTGCAAGCTGATGTGGGTGCCAAGCAGTGCACCTCCACTGCTAACACAAACGAACCCAAAAGTGTTACAGGTGCCTCACAGGCTCTTGTTTCTACTCACTACATTAAATACAGCAGAGATCCAACGATGCACTCCCAAAATCATAGAATCAGAGAACTGGTCAGGTTGGAAGGGAGCACAGTGGGTCATGTGGGTAGTCCTAGAGCACACGGCACAGGACTGTGTCCAGATGGTTCTGGAGTGTCTCCAAGGAGGGAGACTCTACAATCTCTCTGGGCAATCTGTTCCAGTGCTCAGTCACTCACACAGTAAAGAAGTTCTTCCTTGTAATTAGGTGGAATTTCCTGTGCATCAATTTCTGCCTGTTGCCTCTTGTCCTATTGCTGGGCACCACTCAGCAGAGCCTGGATCCATCCTCTTGACACCCTTCCATCACATACTCATAGACAATGACATGGTCCATCTCAGTTATCTTTTCTCTAGGCTGAACATCTCTCTCAGCCTTCCCTCATAAAAGAGATGCTCCAGTCCCTTTCTTGCACTCTGCTGGACCCACTCCGGGAGCTCCACACCTCTCTTATGCTGAGGAGCCCAGAACCGGACAGAGCGCTCCAGATGTGTCCTCACCAGGGCTGAATAGCCGGATCACCTCAGTCGACCTGCTGGCAGTGCTGTTCCGAATGCAGCCCAGGATACCACTGCCCTTTCCCACAATGGCACACTGCTGGCTCAACCCCTTGCACGTTTACTGTTTTGGCTACTTCACCCACACGTGGGACCTTCCTGGGCACACG
>NW_008236932.1:1576186-1585516 GCF_000691975.1 Corvus brachyrhynchos | reverse complement strand
TGCTGCCAGCCTGCCCCGAGCAGGGGGGGTTTGACTGCGCTGGCGCTCGTCTGTGCCATGGGGTTTATTCACTCTCCCCTGCCCTCTTTGCTGAAACTCCTGGAGAGGATCCAGCAGAGGGCTACGAGGTTGATCAAGGGAATGGAACATCTCTCTTGCCAGGAAAGGCCGGGGGAGCTGGGCCTGTTCAGCCTGGGGAAGGGACTGAGAAAGTACCTTATCAATGTCTATGAGTAGCTGAAGGGAGGGTGCCCAGAGGATGGACCGGCCCCTGCTCGGTGGTGCCAAGCTGATGCACAGAAATTCTGCCTGAATATGAGGAAGAACTTCTTTACTATGCAAGTGACTGAGCACTGGAACAGGTTGCCCAGAGAGGTTGTGGAGTGACCCTCACAGGAGATATTCAGGAACCACCTGGACACAATTCTGTGCCATGTACTCTGGGATGGCCCTGTTTGAGCAGGGAGGTTGGCCCAGATGACTCGCTGTGTCCTTTCCACTCTGACCCATTCTGTCTTTGTGTGAAGCTCTTGGTACTGAGAGCAGTCCCTTTGCTGCTCCTTGTTTCCCACTGCCTTGTGCCCGGAGGAGCGGTGCGTGCGGTGCCTGCGAGGTTCTGCCAGCAGAGCTGCGGGCCAGGATCCCCTGGGGCTCAGTGCTGCAGGGCCCCTGGGCAGGCATGATAAATGGGCTGTGTGCCTGTGGCACACATGGCCACTGCAGATGGCACTGCCCAAGAGATGGACTTGTGGGCTGTGGTGCCTGCTGATGGGATGGGGATGCACCTCGTTACTGCAGCATGCCAGCATCTCTTTCCAAAAAGTGTTTGTTTGGTGCAGGAGGTGGGATGTTTAGTGTAACTTTGGATAAAGCAGGAATTCCATGTTTCAGCCCCCAAGTGTCTTTCCACCTGCAGTCACGAGAGAGTGTGTCCATGCTGGGAAAGACACTTACACTCATGAAAGTGTGACAGGGAAGGGCAGGGGCAGAACTGCTTCCTCTTCTGCATGGCTTCAGCATCCTAAGCCATGGACTGTGCCTTTTTCTCTGTACTTCATTGCCACTGTTGTCTGCAAATGCTTACAGTTTCATTGCCATGGACTTCTAGACCACAGATTTGATTTTTTTGGGGGGGTAAATTTGACCTCCAAATAATCTTCTAGCAATATATTCCCATTAAATTATGCATAAAGTACTTTCCTTCTTCATTCCTTCTGCCTGGGCTATAATTTTATGCCATTTTCTGATTGTTGTGGCACATAAAGAATTGCAGTGCCAATCTTCCGTGTCCTAGGCAGTGGTAACTATACAAAGCTCATCAGGAGACACCAGTCTCCTCTCTTCCAATTTAAGTAGCTTTCTGTAATTTTTCGTCATATAAAAGGCATAAATAGGTATTCTGTACCTATTGAGCATCTGTTCTGCCCATTTTTCTACATTTTTTTAGGTTGGTTTTATCATTCTGTGATAGAGAAGCCAGAATTGCATGCAGCACTCGGGGTGTGAACTCACAGTACACATGTAATTATGGTGTAATTATGGCCCATCTCTTTTCTGTTTCCATTTTAATTATTTCTAGTATTTGTTTGCCTTCTCTGACCTTCACAAGCCCAAAACCGAACTTTTCACTAAACTGCTCAGGAGGACACCAGATGTATTTTGGCTCCCTTGTTGTGGCTCTACACCATAGTCAGTATTTTTGCATTTATAAGGTTATTAGATTATCTGGTCTCCAAGAATAATGAAATTTTCCTTTCAAAGTCTGCTTTTGTTTCCCTGAATAATTGAATGCTCTTGTCCATTTTTTCAATTAGCTGTACACCATCTTGTGTAAATTATATATGAATATGTTTATGAGACCCAGCCACTCATACTTTCTTTTTTCATTTCAGTCTTGAAATACTTAACTTCAAATTGTAAATATGTTTAGATATTTATAAAAATATTAATAAGACTGAAAATTTATAATACTTATTTTCTTTCAGAGTTTTTAGTGAAGAATTTGGTCAGATGCTTTTTGGGATTCGAAAGTGCTGTATTGACCAGCTCAGTAGTGTCTACATGCTCACTGAATTTCCAGAGAACCTGAGGAAATACACTCACAATGACATGGCTTTTCTATGCAAAAACAGTGTCTAGGGCTACCAGATATTTCCATACTTGATTTTCTGGCCAAAAATATGTGCAGACACATTTTTAAAAGTACTGGGTTTGCTGCTTAGGTGAGCAGCAGTGCCACATATGAAGCCTTGTGGCTGGGCTAGGTTTACAGCATATGATGAACTTGTCTCCATGTGCTCTGTCAAAGTGTTTGATGTTCCTGCTCTGTGGGGTGATTGTTTGGTAGCCTTGGTTGTGTTACTTATATATGCCAATGTGTTTCAGGCAGTCCTAGTAGAACAACATTTCCAAACAAAATAGACAGACAATAGGTTTAGAAAACATAGGAGGGCAATACCCCTTACCTAGATAACACTGGAGGCACAATTCAGAGAGGTTTGTTTATAAAACTCTAAAGAGTTAGTGAAAGTGTGTTGTTAATACTTTGGGAGCCACACATCTAAGAAGCATGTTATTCAGTGCCAAGGAAATGAATGAGGTGTATCAAAAGGAATTTTATTTCCTTTATAGCGCTTTTATAGCGTTAGCCAAAAGTTCAACAGTCAAAACCACATGGAAGATCAAGAAACGGTAGAAATGTTTAGTAGGAGAGCGTGAAAGAGGCATTCATGTTGGAGAGACTGTGGTCATTTATTATCATTATTGGACTAATTTCTTAGCATTACAGACAAGTAATACTTGGTTGAGTGCCACAAGGAACAGCAAATACCACATCATAGGAATACACATTGCTGTTTCCTAGAAGTTGTAATAGCCTTTATGTAACTTTTTCAGAACTTCAAAATGCCTCATTTCCTGACAGCTGTTCCTACTTTCAGTAATTATTGGAACATTTTTGCATGTTCAAATATGCATTCATAGATTCTGAAGTATATTAAAATGCCTTATAATTCATTTGCCTTTTTGAAGTTGCTGTTCAGCAACATATACATTGACGTTTTTAGGCAATCAGCTGAATCATCTGGCAAGGTTATCTCTCTGTTGGGTTTGAATTCATGTTTAGGAAGGCGGCTGCTTGCTTGAGCCGTAGGGTTTTCTTCCCACTGTTTGTCAATTCAATGGAATTTAGGCTTTTGTCTGCACATACTGATGCCTGGAACAGTGAAGATTATGAGTGGATAGCAAACTGTCATTTGTAGGGAGTGTCAGTACTATAGTTCTTTGTTATTTTCCCCCACATTGGAATAGCATTGTTGTTCTTCCTTACTTTAATATTTCATCTTCTCCATTCAGCTTTAAAGACTTATATGTCTGGGAAAAATCTTCTTGAACACTATCTTCAAGCTTGAGATACAGCAGTCCCGCTGAGCCATTAAAAGCAATAAGAATCAAAACATAGTCACCAGTTCTCAAACAGTTCTCTGCATAAGCTGATTTTGGTGGCTCTGAAAGGATTTCTCTGAAACAGCACCCTTAGGAATTGCAGGACACTATTAATACAGGCCAGGCAGAAGCAATTTCTTACCACCTTACTCTTTGAAAAGCTTGGCCTTTTGTTGCGCTCACGTCTGTATCACTTTTGTTCCCTTCACAAAAATATTCAGGTGTTCTTTGATATGAAGATTGGAGACAAAGATGTTGGCAGAATTGTAATTGGATTGTTTGGAAAAGTTGTCCCAAAGACCGTGGAGAACTTCATTGCGTTGGCGACTGGAGAAGTATGTTTGTGGTTTTCTTCCACCATGTACTCAAGTTTGGCTTGGGAAGGCAATGTTTGTTTAATGCTGTTTCAGTTGTGAGCTGTCAATCTTCATTCACTGGAGCCTGTGCAAAAGTGCCATCCCCAAGGCTGTGCACTAGTGTGTGTCTTCTCAGGTCCTCAGTTCACGAGACATAATTACGAGATGTTGGATATGACCACCTCAGTCTGTCCCTGCCTTGCAGATCTAGCATGTGGAGTTAACAGTGGTCAGATACCAGTCAAATAAAGACAATGCCTTTGATCACCTGAATCATACCTTCTTTGTGGCAGTGTAGTCCAGCTGTGTTTACCTGCACCTCAGTTCAGTGTGTTTCTTGACAGTATTACATCTCTTGTTGATATATTCTGTGAAATCTAGCCATTCACAACTTGTGTATTTCCATATGATTATATATAGACCTGGGTGTTATATTCATTTAAAGAATTATTTCATTTTCTTAGAGAGGATATGGATACAAAGGAAGTAAATTTCATCGTGTGATCAAAGACTTCATGATTCAAGGAGGAGACTTTACAGCTGGAGATGGATCAGGAGGTAATATACTTAGTATATTCCAGGTTCTCTTTTCTTTGTTCAAATGTCTGCTGAAAGTATTGGCAAAACAGCATATTCCTTCATTGTTTCTGCTCACATAAATGAGAAAAACCCCAAACCAGCCCACATTTGTTTCAGAGCATCTAGTACTTTTCCAAGCATCTTGTATCCTAAGATGCAGCTGTTTGGATTATCTGATTTATAAGTATGTGTAGCTCTTCCTTTGTCCTCAATTTTTGCAGATAGCTCTTTTCTGTCTGACTTGTCCCCATTCAAGAAGCATGGCTTTGCGTGCTGGGCTGGAGCCACGTGACCAGCTGAGCTGCTCCTACAACTTACCGTCTCCAAAAGATGGATGTCTCCACCCTTCCCCTGCTCTGGCTTTGTGACAGCGCTCCTTCCCTGAGGCACTCACTGATTGCATGAATAGGTGAACCTATTCAAGTCATCCAGCAGAAGTCTAATGCGTGATGAAACAGTGAAAGCGCGTAGAGGGAAGGCAGGTAGGGAAGGAGGAGGCTGTCCTCCCTGCCCTCAGCTCAGGCTGTTCCCAGGAACCTCTGAAATGTGCTGTGAGAGGGAATTTCATAGCAGAGAGAGAGAAGGAAATTAGAAGATGAGGGTCATGCCCTCTCCCCTTTTTTCTCTTACTAAAACTGAAACCATAAACTTGTTGGTGCTGGGAGTCCTGGCTGTGTGTATCACTCCTCACTCCTGAGCCTCCGGAAGAACAGTTCAGTCCACTCAGGAGGGCATTGCCAGCGCAGCATCTCTTGCACTGCCCTCATTCTGGCTGCAGATTTCTTCCCTTCCTTTACATGCACATTCTTCACATGCTAGGATTTGAACTGTCTGCCTGAAATGTTAGTGATTTCCCTGCTGGGAGAGAATGGAAAACACAAATTCCTTTTCCTAGCAGTGAACAGTGGGGAAGACCGTAATACCAAAGACATAGTTTTAGCATTAAGGGTAGGCAGCATTTACTTGCTTGCTGATGTTGTTTATCGGGATAGCATCTGGTGGTGTTGTGAGCAGTGTCCCCATTGTGCTAGGCACTGCTCAAGTAAAGAGTGAGACAGACAGCCTTCTCTTTTCAGAGTGATGGTGGTATAAACATGACTGACGTGTTTTCTCTCTGAACAGTTCTAGAAACATCTTAATCTTTATGTCGTGGTTGTACAAATCCACACCAAGTATTTTAGGCTAATTTCCATTTGGTCTTTATATGTTTGTAAACCTGCCTAAAGCAATTTCTTAGTATAAGGGAAAGGTTTAAATACTGAAATTGTCACAAAACATGAGAGCCTTATTGCTAATTGCCATAAATATGTACTTTTTTTAAGCCGAACAGGATGAAGTATACTATTGTTCAGTGGTGCCTGTAAACCGGACCTTTGAAGGTATTCAGCTTGCTTAAATTCAAAGGATAAAGCATCATCAGCTTTAACTATTCTGTCCTTATGTGTGGTGGTTTAGCTTACCTTTACACACAAAATGATTTTAGTTATGGAGTCGCTGATGATTGAACAGTGATGCTGCTGTGTTTACTCAAACAATGAACCTTCAAGTCCTGAATTCATACTTTGTTTTTCCCATTTTTGAAACAGGGCTTTTGTTTAGTATTTTTTTAATGTTTGCTTTCTTATTTTTTTGTCATAGGAAGAAGCATCTATGGAGAAAAGTTTCCTGATGAGAACTTCAAGCTCAAACACTATGGAATTGGATGGGTTAGCATGGCTAATTCTGGCCCAGACACCAATGGATCCCAATTCTTCATCAGTGTGACAAAGCCTTCCTGGTTAGATGGAAAACATGTAGTATTTGGCAAAGTCCTTGATGGAATGGTAAGTGTAAAGTAGTGGTTGATGTGGACAAATTGTGACACATTATATCCCTGTTACCATGGTTCAGAAACAGTTGAGTATTCATCTAATACGTACATGGTAGAAAATGATTGTGAAGAGCTCCAGCTGGATGATTTAGAACTGAAATAGCAAAAATGGAAACCTGTATCATGCTTTTGGCTTTCACAGCCCTTATTTCAGACTGCTAACCACTGAAAACAACACTGACACCTTTGCAGATTACAGATGGAGAAAGTTCAGCTCCTCCTGTCAGTAACACTGTTACCCATGAAATAATTCTGTTTCTACAGGCTAAAATCAAATATTGTAGCACATGCTAGTTATGGATAACACTTTCACTGTTACGGTCTTCAGAAGCATGTGAATGATACTGATGGAAGGCCAAATAGAATTTTAAGTTAAAAAATTGTATTTTCAAGAGATTATACTTTTATTAGTCTGGTTTTCCTTACAGATTATTCCTTTTTAATCTATGTCTTGAAATTAATGGGGAAAACACAAGCTGCTGGATGGACCAGTTCTTTGAGGAGTTTGAAAATCTAATCAGAACTCTTGCCCCTCACTCCCACATTCATACTGAATTCCGTGTTCACGATCTACAGTAGTAGCTGGAAATTTTTGAGAAATTATTTAGATTTAAGTTTCAGTTTAGTCAGATTAATGGACAAATATCCAAACCCACATTGTCAATAGAACTAACTGAATGTAATTAAAAAATACTGATGGCATGGTACCACGCTGAAAATGTGTATGTGTGTGTTACATGCTAAAGGTAAAAGCAGTAACCAGTTTTCTGGAAGCACAGTTATGCTGTACAATTAGAAGAATAATAGTGCTTGTCTTTTCTGATCTCTGGACTCACCTTCTGCACACAGGCCACAGATAGAATCCTGTACGTGCCAGCTTAATCACCTGAATGTACATTTTCAGTTGCCCCTTCAAAATGTTTTTGTTGGCTGAAAGATTTTCTAGGAGGACAGGCAGCCTTTCTTGTGCTTCTGTCAACTGTGTGTGAGTTACAGAATGGTGTAACTGCTAATGTGGAAAAAAAAGGATGTGGGAAGTCAACAGGGTAAAGGTCTTTGTTCACAAGCTGTTTAATAAGCAGTGACATTAGGCGTACTTCGTTGTTTCCGTGGCACCAGACTTCAGTCACTGGAGTTTCTTTGGCTAAACAGAACCTTTCTGTTTGTTTGTTTTTTTGTTTAACAGTCTGTGGTGCACTCGATAGAACTCCAGCCAACAGATGAACATGACCGGCCCCTTCAAGACTGTGTGATTGTGAACAGTGGCAAAATAGCTGTAAAGGAACCATTTGTAGTTGAAGTTGGTGACTGGTGAGACCAACAGTCAGAATGAAAAGTAAATCTTAAATAACTTTCCTTTAATGCCTGTTTTTGACTGATCTCAATTATACATTGAGTTTTCTCCTCAAAACATATGAGGCTACATTTAGGCAATACTTACCATTTGCCAAATACATAAAAGATACGACCATTTCTATAACAACATGTTGGAGCTGCCACTGCTTGAAATTCAAGACATATCCCACTAAATTCTAGATCTTGCAGAAAAAGTCTTTAATGAAAAATTATAGCAGTAATTCTATTTTTTCAAGATTTAAAATACAGTAATTTTATTCTGTTTGGAAATTTTAGCAATGTTTGTTTTTGTCTTTTCAGCTGAAAATATTTACTATAACAGTACCAGCATTTTTAAAAACTAATAAAAAAAACTAAAAAAAAACCTTAAAAAAAAAAGAGTAAAATACAGAAGTGTTTTGAATAAATAAACTTTGATTTCAAATAAATACTTGAGAGCATTTTTTACTCCACCCCCACAAGGTCCTTCTTCTCACCTCAGCTGATTCCACATAATATGCAGGGGGTTTTGCTTTATAGGAGGTAAGGTAGTAAAGTTAGAGCAGAGATGGTAAATTTTCCTAATCTTAACCTGTCAGATGAAGTCCCTGCTGTCTTTCAGAGAACCACAGTATTCAGATACCATCCTGTGATGAAGGACATGCAGCTTTTCTGTCTATTATTAAGATAATCACTTAGAAACTGATTAAAACGGAAGAATTCTTCTTTTACAGCACAGTGAATTTTGTAACACCTAACTGATATTATTTATTGTAAAGCTCAAATGCTTTTTCTTTTAAGTTTTGCTGTAAGTTTGAGAACTTTAGGTTCATTATTTTTGTGATGCTTCATAAATAACTCTCAAGCTGACAATGAGTAACTTTCAGAGAAGGTCAGTGTAGGGTAACACTTAAGAGACACCCGTGTTAAGTTTTTACAGTACTCCCCAGGACAGAGATGTGGATTTTTTCCTGTTGACAGTGTTTTAGGACTCAATATGGAAGAGGCAATGCCAAGATCTGATGAAGGACTCATCCACCTGTACAACAGGCAGCACACCACTCCTCCCTTTAGTGACTTGTTTCCTGAAGGGTGTCCTGGAGCTCATGAGAGGTATCTAGAGCTGAAGTGATTCAGGGTAGGAGAGGCTACTACAGCACAGAGCTTGTAGGAACCTACTGGCATTCTACTTAAAAGGAAACAGGAAAAAGCTGTGGGCAGGGATTTACCCCAGGTTCTCCTGACATGTCATTTGCAGTTACAGGATGCTTCTGCTGGTTCTTCATCCATAGCTCTGGGGCCTCTCCTGAGGGTAAATACTGACATTTCTTTTCAGAGACCTGTGAAAGGATTACTGTCCTCTTTAAACAGAACTTGAGGAGAACTTGGCAAGGGCCTCTAAATTTGCCTAGTGCTAGGCAATCAAGATTTTAATTTTACCTCTGATCACTTCTTTTTCTACTGGCACTTTAAAGTAAAATTCTCTGAAAAGCAGCACTGGGAAGGCAGGGTTAGCAAGCAGGAGTGAGAATGCTTCAGACTGCCTTGCCCAACCAGCCTTCTGCCAGTAGCTGAAAGCTTTCCTGGAGGCTGAGCCTGCAGACCTCATAAAGTTATGCTACCTGAACAAGTGTTGCAGTCACAGGCCTACCTTTTGTCCAAGTCCCAGCTTTCCGTTCCCCAAATGGCTTCCAAACACATTTAGTAGCTAGAGCAGGCCACCCATGTGTCTCCAGGATCAGACTG
>NW_008236932.1:1560631-1576153 GCF_000691975.1 Corvus brachyrhynchos | reverse complement strand
GTGCAAAAACTCCCTTCTGTTGATGAGCCCAGTGACTTACTAGCTATTCAATTACCCTGATTTTTTTCACCAAGACATACACTTCTGTAAGCCTACTGTGTTCAGCTGAGCTAAGAGCTTTAAATGAGCAGACACACAGGTATTTTCTCACACTTCACAGGGAGACATCTATGAGACCCATCTCAGATGACAGAATCTCAGAAAAATTTCAATAGAAAAGCACAAAAAACCCACTGAAGTGGTACATTCATGTCCTAGTAATTTATTTTGTAATGTCCAGTAGCACACATACAAATTTCCAGTTAAATCTGAACATACATATATATGTATCAGTTTTAGTTTGATCATAATAATAGTCTTGCTTTAGTTTACCACAGAGTTGTATGTTTTGTGACTTACAAAACGTTAATATATGGAATACAGTCAGCAAGTTGATGTGGAGAGTAAACAAACACACAAGTTAGATGTTAAAACTGAATGGACATGTATAAAAGCCACATAAAAGCTCCTGGCAAGTAAAATAATTTCAACTGAAATCTAGAAAATTTCCTCAGAGAGTGCTATGTGTTTCAGAATGTGAAAGCATGCTTTCCAATTCCGCACACACTCTCTTCAGCACTTTTAATCCATTCAGTGCCAGCAGTGGGTAATGTGCTGGGAAAAATCCTGGTGCAAAAAGGTTTAGTGTTTGCTTTAATAAAAATTATAGAAATAATTAGTAAAACTTTTCTCTTCAAAGGTTAGCATAATTCAGTGTAAGACTTAGAACATTTAGTGTTAAATAGCTAGAGCATGTCAATATATAGAAGGTATAAATTACTTCAATACTGTTGTTTCCATATCTTTTTTAAAAGCAGCAACTGTAATGACAGTGATTTTAGTTAAGAAGACATAATGCTTGAACTTAATCTGATGTTCTGCCTCTTGCTTCTGAGCATAATTTTCACATCACAGAATTTTATTCCTGTTAGTTCTATTAACCATGACTCAGAGACTTGCTTCAGCTTCTTCTTGCCTTATATCACTTCTACCTGGGCAGTAGATGAGGATAAAATATTCCATGTAGAATGCCATCTATAACTACGTTTGGAAAGTCATCTGAAAAAAAAAAAGAAACAAAAAAAGAAACTTACTTTCTTATCCGTGTCAGAACAATATAAATGTTTTTGTGAAACTTAACTAGGTAAGGCCTCGTTTACTTTGGGTTACTGCATCACTAAACTGTTTTTCCATGTTGGGGATGTGCTATTAGTAATGCTGTTTCAGCACTAAAGCCACTTTAGGGTAGCACTGGGCATTGCATGAATGCGCTGCCAGATTTCTAGCTTATTGATTTAAAGGGATGTTCTAATACTTAATGCTGCTAGGCTCCAGCTCTTTATCTGAATCTTTTCTCACAAGGAAGATGGATTACACTGGCAATTCAATTTCTAACAAAATCTCAATATACTTGAAGAAATTTCAAGATTGCTACTGGGAATACTTCAAAGCTGTTTTTTGTATTGTGGCTTACAGCAATGTTTAGACTGAGAAGACCTGAGGATGCCTGTACAAAGATGATTATTTGAGGCAAGAAATTTTCAGGTTGTCCAGCTGACATAAAATGTCGCATGTTACAAAATGTCATCCTATAGTATTTGAAGGAAAAATTCCCCACAACTTTGTTATCACAGATGCAGAGGAAACTGCCAGTTAATTTTCATGTTCAGTTTGGCTTGAAGGATTACCTGATAGAACACAGTAATAGATCCAGGATGTGCATTGTTGAATTGAAAAGATTTTTGAAATGCACCAACACCTGAGGTTTTAACGAAGGGTTTATTTAAATCACCAGGCATTAAAACTAAGAATTTCTGATCACATCTTACAACCTTAAAATGGTTAGTGTGCTAGAAATGGATTTGCTACTAAGAGCTGTTTCTGATACAGAACTTTCCACACTAATCAAACCTTCAGCTATCAGCCTACAGGATATTCACAAAGAGGAGATGCAACTTTTATAAAAATCACTAGTACATGATAAATTAGATCACTGAATGTGAGTGGGAATTAGGGTTTGTCCCTAATTCTTTCACAGAAATAATTTTGGATGTAAAAATATTGAGCAAAAGTAGATTTGGCATCTATAAAAACAATCCTTAGTGTCTTAAATGTGTTATTTCATTGTTATTAATAAAGTGATTTCAGAATATTAAAGATGTTACAAACAGAGATATTTTAGGATGTTTTCATGAACTGTAACCTCCTAACTTGACTATGTAAACAATATATGCATACTTCTACCCAGCTCATAGTAAGTCATAATTATAAATGACTTGCTAATATTTTGAATCCACTAATGCTTCCTCCAATTCTCTAAGTTCATCTGTACCAAATTACCCTGGTAGAATAACCCTGTGCAGTTGTCATTAAAGTTACCAAAATTCCCTTGAAAAGGCAACCTGAAGCTTTCCTTCTAGATTAAATGCTGCAGTTCCAGAAACCACTTTTTATTGTTTCTTTTATAACATACAGTGTATATAGGAAAATAAGGATTGATTTTCGAAATTATACTACCGCACAATATTAGATTTAATGTGAGTCGTTTCTGCTTAAAAAAATCAAGCATATCAATTTCAGTTAAATACAACTGGAGTATATATACATAAGTATAAACACAACAAAGCACAGTTGCAGATCTGTGATATTTGCATGGCTTAAAAGAATCAACACAACAATTTTCAAACAAGTGACACTAAATCTAAGATCCCATTTTTTTTTAGCTTACAAGATACTGTCTCCAATTTGAAGCATATTAGGTTTTTCCTTTATTTTTCTTGAAAACATTAATTTTTTTTTTCTCCCCATACCCTTACACAAAAAGTGATGCACACTTGGGCACTCATACTGTTAGATACATCATGAAAAAGGGAATCTAAAAATCAATGAGGTTTGTAACTGCAGATCTTGTTTCTGGAAAGTTGTCTTGCACCTCAACAGTGCTTGAAGCCCAGTCACTGGAATAATGGCAAGATTATATTTTATAAAGACAAGTAACAGTGCAATGACAGGGTAAAAAATATTCCTTGAGTATTATATTCCAGAATTAGTTATTTATTTTGTTTAAAACTCACACTACTTCCTATTTATTGAAATATGTTAACACAGGCATTCCCGTATCCAGGAAAGACTTCTGATTGAAATTCACCTTCTTCAAAGAAAACATACAACAAATAGTTGTTTGTTAATGGACACTTACTTTTGGTCATAGGTTGAACAACCTTGGCTGTTTTTACAAAGGAATCAGAGTCTATCAAAGTAAGAACTGATCTGAGAGGGAAAATTTTAGAAAGCTCATCTACATTTTCTCTGTGCTGCAAACTAAAAACAAAGAAGAAGAATTAAAGGCAATGGTAGTTGCGTAAAAACTTTGTTTCTTTCTAACTAGACTTGAGTCAACTAGTAGAGCCTCTAGACTCAGGACTTGGTTTTCTTCTTCCTTTTTTAAACCACAAGTCACATTCTAATTTGTGTTTTAATTCATTAAGTTAAAGAATGACTTGCAGTGAATTTGAGGTTTTAGGGTTTTCAAATACAAATCATTTTCACCTGCCATGTAAAATTCTAAATACTGTGGGTCAAGGCCAGAAAATGCCTTGAAAAGGCAAAAGTCTGAAATGTCCTTTGTTTCAGATGTCATTAATGAGGCCTACTCAATATTTAAACATCTTACTCATTAGAAGAGGCCTTTATATTAATGCTTTTTTGCACTGCTTAAAAGAATAGTTACAAAATTAATTTGAAAGTTTCTAATGATTTCACAAAAAGGAAGCTTAGCCTTACTCAGAGCACACATTATGGAAGGGAGGTAAATACCATCACAGAACTGCAAAATCTTGAAGTCTTATGGCAAAATGTTACATGTGGGCTGGAAATACTAAGCACCATCTCAATATTTTTGGGATAACTACATGAAATCTATTTTCTCCCTTCAAAATGGTATGGAATTACATGATGTTCATAATTTATACTGGGCTCTTGAGGAATCAAATATGCAATTAGAAGGAGCATTAAACAGATTAAGACATGCAATGTGGCTCCCTCTAAATAGTATAGGCAGCATCTGGCCCAACTTTTAAACAGAGGTTACTCTATGTGATTCTTCATTACTGTTGTCACTTGGGTCAGACATGACCTGTGCAGTGACCCCCCCCTCCCCTTACCACGTTTCGGTTCATTGATTTTGTGATTTGCACTCCAGCCTCAAATGAACATTCAGTGGGATCAGACTAGTGCTAAGTCAAAGTAAAAGCTAAACAACCTTGTGATGTGTATTCTGATGTGGACCCAAGTCACACTGGACCTCTGCTGTCGTGTTTTGCTCTAGTTACACTTTGGAGTTCCGTAAGACTTCAGAGGGTCAATAGTGTTTGGCTGCACTACTAGCTAGAGTGGACACTGCCTGCAAGAGAGACTACTTAATCCTCTCAAAATATGTACACCTGTCCCTGTGGTTTTGATAAACAGCTTGAAAAAAACAACAGAACCATAGAATAGCTGCAGCTGGAAGAGACGACTGGAGGTGATCTGGTCCAACACCCTCTTCAAGCAGGAGCACCTGCAGGCAGTGACCCAGGACCATGACCAGGCAGCTTCCAAGTGTCTCCAAGAGTGGAGACCCAACACCACTCCGGGTAACCTGTGTCTGGGCCTGGGAAAATTTTCCTGATGTTCTAGTCCTATTACTGGGCATCACTGGAAAGAGATTGGCTTTGTCTTTCTTATGCCCTTCCCTCAAGTATTTATAAACATCTTGAGAAAATCTCAAGGAAGTACACTCCATTGTCTAGGAAACTACGAGCAAAAATGTATTCTTTCCTAAATTTATTCTTAAAAATTTAATGATTTTCAAGGCAGTGTGAGAATTTGACTTCCACACAGTATTTTATAAAATGAAACAAAATGCCACATTAAAAAAGAATCCTTATGTGCAGCTCAGGGAGAAAATTCTCTCCTGAAAGCATATTACATTTTTTAATAAAATATTTAGTAGAAACAACAAGTTCCAGCAAGTAAAATGACAAAGCCAAGAGGAACACACTTGGAAAATGGTCCTTTTTTCCCTGCACACATTTAATTTAAGACAGGGAAAATTTTCTGAATTATTAATTCAAAGAACTTTTTATATTAAAAAAAAAGTTTATAACAAACTATTTCAAACACTCTTTTGAACTGCATGTTATGAGATGAAGTCTAATGTAAATGTCCTGTGAAATACATCGCTTGCACTTAAAGTGCACTTTTTTTTTTCCCCATAAAGAGCTCCAGAGGTTATAAATGATAAGAAATAATAATAATCCAAATGGAAATACAAACATGCTTGCAGTAGATCGACTGGTGTTCAGGGAAAAAGCACTTACAAAGGACTGGGCCTCCAAGTTCAAATCCTTCAGGCAAAACAGCCAAAGGGTCAACAACAAGAAAAGAAAAGCAGTGTTCTTCATCTTTTGATTTGAATTCTCAGTAGGTTTGCCTGAGAGAACAACTGGGGGAGAAAATTCCACTCTTTTATAAATCACCCACCCCGCTTAGTGTTTTAATGGTTTCTTACACAAGAACTATCGTTTTATTGGCAGGTTATTAGATGTTGGACCAGTGTCATTTGACTAGGCCAGTATTAATAATAATGTGGTTTATGCACTGCAGGGTCAGATCAGTAAAGTGCTGTTAACAGATGACATGTTTGATTACCGTTGGCTTTAGGCAAGACATATGGATCCCTTAGGAACAGCAGCACAGGCTGGTGGGACAGTTTGCTGGAAAGGTCAAGAACAGGGATGTCAGTATCAAGGGACAGCAAACAGACTATTCTACAAACTAGCTTTGATAAAGTGAGGTGGTCGAGCTGCCAGGAGCCATGCGGTGTGGCTCTGCACACCAGCGCTGCCCAGAGGGCAGGCTCCATCTCCTGGAAGCAAAGCTCGCTGCTCCGCCATACAGTGAAACCCTCAATGTCAAGCTGGAGTGAAGGGGCTCCATCCAGGAGGAGTGGCTTGCAGCTGGCTCTGAGACCTCCTGCTCCCTGGCACGCAGTGTCATGCAGGCTACAAGACCATCTACAACCAGGCTCCATGTCTACAGGCTCTCCAGGCCACAAAGCAGACTCAAAATGTCACCATGTTCTTACAGCCCCCAGAGCAGTTGCTGTACCCATCATCCGTGGAGAAAAGTCCTTGGAAGCCCCCCCGGCCTGACTCCCCCCCTCGGTCGTGGCATGGACAGCCTCCCCCCGCTCTCTTCACTTCGCTCTGTACATACACATTCCAAGTAGTGCAACCTGATGCATATGAAGCTCTATCAAATGCATAAGGAAGAACCCAAACCTCTAATTTATTCTGGTAAGTCTTCTTGCTACAAAAAATATATTCCGCAATATACTTCAGAGCTGGCAGTATTCTGTCAGTTTTGTAAGGAATTTCTCAACACTAGCATAAGGATGTCCAAATCACACTATAAATGGACAGATATAGCATAGCTGATGGTAATATTTAACAAATACATCTAATTTTAATGCTAAACTACTGCTAGTTTGTTAACTGCAAGGAACAAATAAAGTAAATGCCAATAATTAAAGTAGTTTATTAATCAGGTGTCCTATAAAGAGTAGAAATCAAGCTCACCTTGATTCTTCAGATTCTGTTTCATCAAAAGAGCTGCAAGTAAAGTGAGAGAAAACTTTGGTTACAACAAAACTAAGTTTAAAATTAAAACTCCCAAATCTTTTAAGAATCCAGGGAACAATCTTTTGCTGGTCAGTGGCCACATAATGCCACATAAGGAAATGAATGTAGGAGATTGTATCATTTTATAACCACCACTACTTGAAAATGACAGCATCCATTTTACCATAACAGATTAATTTCCATCTCTCTATCTCTCTATCTATCTATGAAGTGTTGGGATACAGTTTCACTGAGGATAATGTTTGATGTGATTAACTGCAAGTGAAAACTACAAGTCTGCTAGCTTCTCAATGACCCTGGACACCGCCCTGGGCCATAGAGACCTCCAAGTATAACAGGTCCTCAAAATTATCTTCAGGTAAACTTGCCTTCTTGCCACTGCAGATCCAAACAGCCTGCCCCGAAGTGGAAAAGGGCCATGTGGCTTTCTGGGGAGCACATCCTGGTAATGCTTCTGGACTGTCAACCACGTCATCTTACACAGCAAAAGAAATTCTCCCTACTAAGCTCACAGCTGCAGAGGGTATCAGAGCTTCCAGTTACCTTGTTTTGGGTATTTCTGTAGTCATTACACTCATCGTACTAAGATTCCCTTCTGCCACTCTAGTTAGGAACCCTTCCCAGGGGACAGGCAATTGGTTCACTGGGGTAATGTCATCGGAAAGGTGGAAGACCTCATTCTTGAACACACAGAGGGAGATCATAAAATGATCACGGAATGAGCTTCTATTTTGTGCAGTTACTATGACCATAAAACACATGCAAAGGCTTTCTATGCAATTTTAGTGAGTGCTTATGAATATCTTACATTTCAGTAGATACTTCAAGATCTACAAGAAAATTGTATTTTTCTCATCTAAGCTCTCCTTTGCTTTCCAAGAATATTACATGAAACTTCCCGTCTTTGAACATGCTGGATTTATTTTACGACCTTTTGGGGATATATAAACATACTTAACATGAACCTAATGCCCATTTATTTTACAGTGTTAGAGTTGGCAGCAAGACCATTTTAAGTCAATGGAATTGCATCAGCACTGAGTGGATATGGGCCTTTTGGCCTCCATATATTTTTCAGTAAATGAGAGCTTACCCACAGCTTTCTGCTTTTGGCAAGGTAGGTACATGACGAACATTCAGAAAATCAAGAAATATCTTAGGGAGCTCTTCATTTTCTAAAATGACTGTCTGTAAAAAAAAAGGCACAATAGAAACCCATATTTTAAAAATATTTTAGATATTGCACACTTCCATTCAAGCTACTAAAACATTTCTCTCTTGCAACACTTTTCAATTCTCCATTTTTTTACACCTATTATGGAATGCCACATTTCAATAGGAAAACCACAGTTCTTGATGAATCACTTACGCTACTTATATTCTTTTTCACCTGCCATCACTGGTGCCAAGCTATATGCCTCTCAAGCAGAGATGTCTGATTCTGGAACTAAGTTACTGGCATGCTCATTTCTGAATAAAGTTTTGTTTATTTAAAATATAAAATAAAACAGCTTCAGCTCAGTGCTTTCATGTTCACCTCACAGCAGACTCCCATCTGGCATATGAGCAGAAGAAGGAAGTCTCCACTTTGTGCAGTTTTATTAATGCACGTCTTGGTAAATGAAAAGAAGGGGAACTCCTTGCTTGGCTTGACAGGTCAGCTTACAACATGCTCCATTGTATCTGCACTATGGCTCCAAATGACAAAGCTCTGACCACACAGCTGCTGCCCAGACTTATCACACACACTTCTTCCACAACTGTGATACAATG
This sequence comes from Corvus brachyrhynchos, assembly GCF_000691975.1. Lineage (NCBI taxonomy): Eukaryota > Metazoa > Chordata > Aves > Passeriformes > Corvidae > Corvus > Corvus brachyrhynchos. Next base: position 1,567,658 of record NW_008236932.1, on the reverse strand, counting down.
GCCACATAATGGCCAGACTACATCCTGTGTTTTTTCCTGGAGATGATTTACAGTTTTCACAAGGCAAAGAAAAACAGTTCATAAATTAAATCAGTGTCTCACCTGAAAGATTAAACCCCTATTTCTTTACTGTTCATACTGATATATATTCTGAAAACGTGTACTTCACAAGAAAAAGGAAGCCACAAGCTCTTTCTCAAAGAGATTTCCTACGTAAAGGCCTGATCTGAAGTGAATGTATGTATGGAAGAAACTTCACTGTATTTAATATTAAATTACCTCCTAGAAGCAAAGCTATCCATGTTCAACCTGTTCACTTTCCCACCCTATGATACAAGAAATAAATATAGAGAAGAAACAAGTCTGGTGATGGAAAGAAACATCAGTCTTACATTCAGAAGGTAACTTACTCCTGTGTGTATATTCTTCTACATTACAGTATTACAAGGGAGACACAATGGTATATAGAGGATAGCAGGATCACAAAAAAAAGTTGGAAGAGACATCTAGAAGTCATCTAGATTTTATAGCAGCTTTTATAGCAAATGGTTTGGTTATTTGTGTTGGGAAAACCTGCTTAATGTTAAAATTACAGAAGATGTGAATGGACTTAAAAGCTTTTGAAAACAAAGATATTTGAGAACTGGATCTTTTTTTATGGTACAAGTCTCAATTCAGAGGCTACACTTCCTCAACAGCTGAGGCCATCACTAAAACGTTTGAAGAAAAGAACAGGGAAAAATGTAGTTGAACTTTTCCGTGGTAGATTTTAAGAGATGTAACAAGCAAGGAGGTCTAAGATGCTGGCAAGAGTTAAGCCTTTCAGTTCACCTCTATATGAAGATGCTGCATTAAAAAATGGCACTTTGCATTCTGCAAAATCAGCACTCTGCTGCTGCAAAATGTATCCCATTCTGCATTCAGGTTATGCACAAAAGAAGGTGTGGAGGGGATGCATATTCAGAGCGTGCGTGAATTGCATAGAAATGTGTATGACTGGCTCAAATAAAACCATCTTGCTAATTATATGCAATGAGGAACTGCAAAAAGTTGTAGAAAGATGTTTAAGGGCATCCAGTGCTTATATGCAACTTCATACTTACAACTCTTGACAGCTTTTTCTAAAACTTGAGCTGCCTGCTGAGGCTACTGAATGGAACAGGGAAGAAGAGAAGGATACACCATTTTATAAAAGGAAAACTAATGACAGCTCTTACAAACCTATTTGCTTCTACTTCCACTCATTTGAGATTAATATCTCCTTCTGTTTTTTTCCCCCAACATGTATCAAGTCAACCCAAGCCCTCCTAATCCTGGCCTGAGCAAACACCTTTCGCCATACAGTTTGTTAGTTGTTAATAACTCTGCTTTGGTGATCACTAAACTTGAAAATGTAGAATTTGCAGAGAAGCAAATGCAATTTTGCACTGTCCTGTATTTGTACACCACCTCTGCTGACTGGAAATTTTGTCATTTCCAGAATTTTATGAAGGCAGGAATGACTGCATTGACCAAAGGAGGATTTTTCAACTGATGTAATGTGACATGGATTTTTAAGCATTAAAAATAAAAATATTAAGCTTACAAGTTAATTATACTAATAGGGGGAAATTATCTTCTGGCTTGACTTTGTTGGCTTTGATTCAATAAGGGGCGAGGACATAATCTTGCCATTTAAAATAGATGGTGGAAACCAAAGGAAAGGAGGAAAAAAAAAGAAGCCTGATAACAACAACAATGACCAAACCAAACCAAACCAAACCCAACAAAAACCACACAAACCACCAACCAACACCAAAACAAAACTCCCACAAGCACCGACCAGCCACACCAGCTTAGGTGTGTCTGTCTAAATACATTTCCTAACTCTGCTGGTGGCCCAAAGTGGATGTCTTGAAAAAAATCTAAGCATTCTCAGCTTCCTATTTAAGTTTAAAAAAATACCCTTAAATCATAAATGTTATTATAGTTGGCTTAATTTACCTGGAACAACCCTTAACACAACAGATTTTTTACTTCTGTCTGAAAACTTGTAAGAAATCAGTATTTTGCAAATCTGATGATCTTTAATGATAGGTGTGCAGAAAAGGAACCAGCAGGTAAGTTTCTCAACCACTACCTATACACTGTGATGTAATATGCTCAACTGTAGCATTTGTTCAAGTATGACATTGGCTTGTAAGCATGACTAGCTACTTTGTTTGCTCTGTCATCAGAAACTGAAGGATAAATATTTTCAAAGAAATAAAAACTCAAACTTAGTTTCTTTGTAATGTGAAATTCTGTTGCATCCAAAATCTGTCAAGATCATAGCAATGAGTTTCAAATATGGGTCCCAGAGTGCTAAGTAGGCCAGTTTAAGAACAAAACCCCCGCATGTGTATTTCCTTCCTAAAGTAATTACAATGCCCTCTTCTCCCAAAACTAAACCAGCTAACACAACCTCTAGCAAGTGATTTGGGAAGTGACTCCAGAAATACATTTTTCAACTCATTGATTTCAGCTGAACTAAAAGTGCCATATTTTCTTGGAAAATTGTAAAGGGTGTTTATCTGTTACTGTCACACTTTAATGAACTACTCTGTGCTTCAGGAGAAAAACCCACAACACAACACAAGGGAAAGTCTGATGTTTACATCAGCAGAAATGTCTTTTTCACTGGAAGGGTGCAATTATTATTATGTAACACATCATAAAATCCCCGATTTTTCTACCTTATCAGTTACATAAAATCATGTTCCCTAAGGATGTAATTGATTAGTTGCACATGTCCTTTCAGTGACATCTGAAATACTTAATTGTCGGTTATCTTTTCTCCTTCAGTAAGTAAAATATAGTCACAAAATTGCAAAGGGACTTGTTCTGCCTTAACCTTAGCTAGATGCCATCATGCAGTGGAAAACAGTGCTAAAATATCACAGGATAATGCTCTCCAACAAGGGAGACATATAAACAGCATAATGATTTCCCACGAGTTTCCTTTTTAGAAAATTGTCACTAAAGCCAGGGTAAATGGTGACATATCTTCACAGAGGACACAGTGAAATCGAACACTGGCATTCTAGTTAGGCCCAAACCTACTCATCAGCCAATTATAACAGTAACTGAACATCTTGCTGAAAACCTGAACAAGACCACTTCGCTAACCTTCAGAGATCATGCCACAGAAATGCATCATCTTCTAGAATTATTATTATTATTATTATTGTTAGTATTATTATTATTATAGCTGGTTTTAATGAAGAAAGATTTAAAAATCAATTTCTTACAGTCATCTATCATACTTTATTGAGGTTGCTGGAAGAGCTGTTGGAAAGAGAGAAAAGTGAGTGGGGAGCTGAGTTACAGGGTTTTTACAGACTTTTCCATTCAATCGGGTTTAGTTTGAAAGGCTGTATTGTTAGGGTGAAAAAGTTCATGACAGTTTTTCCTCTCTTCAGAGGGAAAGATGCTTCACAATACCTAATTCAGTGGTGCAGCTAAAATGGGGGAAAAGAAAATCAATACATTCCAGCTACAGTAAGTAGGCTGGAGTGTCAGTCTCCACTGGGACCAAAATCCACATCTTTTAGAACATTTAGAGTCTATATTCTTCTATTAACCTGCTTTTCCTGAACTTACACAGTCCCATGAAATGATAAAAAGGTTATCAAAAAACACATTAGCTAAAAACCAAGTAGATAAAGGAACCAGACTTCTACAAGTAAGCTTTTCTTTTTTAAAGTAATAGCAGATACAATCATGTTTTATATGATCCATTGCGAAGAACTATAATGAAACTCACTCTCTTGTTCAGTGAGGCTGTTGTTAGAGGTTATTAACTGGGATTAATTCTAAAAAGAATTTCCACTTGTCATTGCTATCAGAAGTATTCACATTTGTGAGAATGGAAGGAGGCTATCAAACATGCTTAAAAACCTGTATAAAGATACAAGAAGCGTGAAAACACGTGTACAACAACACAGAAGTGATGCTCCATAGGGAAGCACCAGCTAGTTAACACTCCCACGCTGTGTATCAAAGGGAAGTCAACAGTAAGAGTGACATCCATGCAGCGGAGCTTGAAAGGGAACAAATAGTGACTATAGGTATTATAAGAGAAAATACATCCAATGAAGATCCAGAAGTTCCAACTGAACTATCTGAAAGATAATGTAAAGTCACAAAAGTTAAAAAAAAGGAGGACAGAGGGGAATTGCACGTATGAACCTCAAGACTGGAGGATACGTCCAGGGAGCTTAAAACTCCCCCGATATCTCACGAGTGACAAATCTATCTATCATAGTAATCTCAAGCTATGCAAAGGATAAATTAGATGAAAGGGGAGGCCAACAGGTTAAACGACTACTGGATCATCACTGAAAATGTGTATGCAGAACTTCATGACAGTGTCTATAACTTACACTGCAAAGCAGTTAACTCATTTTGATTAAAAATACTGCCACATAGGTCTTAAGGTAGAGAGCACTTTAATTAGAAAGCTAGTTAAAAACACAGTTACTGTTCCAATTAATATTTAACTACTAAGTGCAGAGCAGATAGACTTGTAGTTAAGTCTACAAATACAACCCATTTGATGTAAAAAAATATTGAATTTTTTTTTTGGAAAACTGGGAACATAATTTAGTGGGAGCAAACAGTGAACTTTTCTTCAGTGAAACAGGAGACTAGTCCTTGAAAGATTAGAAACAAAGTGCAAGAACAGTTCCTTTGAAAAATAAAAATGAAAGGAAGCGGTCAATATAATTTCCTGAGACACTGCTCAAAGGACTGGAGGTTAAGACAAAGCTGGATGACAAATGAAAAAATCAACAGAGCAAAAGGAAAAGAAGCAGAAGGGCAGGCCAAGTTAATGATATTATAAAAACTTAGCAGGAACAAGAAAGGCTTTTAAAAATAAGTAACAGGAAAAAGTAATACAAAGAGTGAGTAGATCCATTAATGACAGACACAAAATTAGATGCTGATTTCAAAATGCCTAAATTGAAGTATTTTTCAGAAGTCAATGGGCCACTAGGATCATGAAAAATTAACAAGTAATTAAGACGATGTCAATACTGGTGGTGATGACAAACAGGTGCAGGAATACCTTAGATAATAATATATATATCAATCAATCCAGAAATTACACATTGTAGGAAGATACAGAAATTAGGTAGTCAGGTTTGAAAAAGTCTTCTCAAGAGTACAGGGGAAGAAGGCTTGTAAAAAAGCAACCACATTTACCACCACAATACACAGTAGATTGCAGTACTGTTTTCTAAAAGCTTAAAAGAACTAAACACAAATATGCTATAGTGAAAAAACCACTGAACATTCAGGGAAAGCAAGGTGCCTCATTTACCTCGCCCTCTGCCAGGGAAAGCTCCAACAGGCAGTGCCATGGAGCACCAGGACGCTCACCTGAGACAGGCACCATCTGAGGCCTCTTACAGAACCCCTCAGACCAACACAGCCACTGGTGAATGCGAGAATTTCCTCATAAAACACTCCAAGTACAAATCAGCCACGAGAACTGCACGTAGCACAATTCATGTCACTAGAAACTCATGCATTTTCCCTGTTCAGGATGTTTCTGCAGTCCACTACCACAGCCTTATGAGACACCAATTATCTAAAAATTACATTTTGAGAAACGTTAAGGATAGAGACCACTAAGACAAATAGAAAAAAAAAGAAAAAGAAAGGGAAGAAGAAGTGGAAGAAATGTAGTTAAGTGGAAGAAATGTAGTTACAAACTACAACACCTGGAAAATTTCAAAATCAATAGGTTTTTGTTTTCTGTCAGTCAGGTACTGCCCTCCTTCTATGGTGATCCTTGTGCATCAGGGAGAAAGTTGCATGGGAAAAAGAAGCAATACCCTGCAACAGGATCTGATCAGGTAATTAAATACTATCATAAATACATAATCTACTTAAAGGTGAAAATGTCAAGTCCTAACCTTCTTCCTCTAAATATCAGGGTTTAGTGTACATTCCTGTCTTCTTAGTGTGTGACAACTCTTTCTTAGAATTGTAGGATCATTTAGATGGGAAAAGGTCTTTAAGATCCACCCTTAAGCCAGTACTGCCAAATTCATCACTAAATCAAGTCCCTAAGTAAAGGGACTATATGTCTATATGTCTTTTAAATACCTCCAGGGATGGTGATTCAACTAGTTGCCTGGACAGACTGTTCCAATGCTTGACAACCTGTTCCTTGAAGGAATTTTCCCTCACATCTGATCTCAACCTCCCCTGGCCCAACCAGAGGCCATTTCCTCTCATCCTGCCACTTCTTACCTGAGAGAAGAGACCAACCTTCACTCTGCCTCAACCTCCTTTCATGTAGCTGCAGAGAGAGATAAGATCCCCCCTGAGAATAGTTTTCTCCAGGCTAAACACTCCCAGCTCCCTCAGCTTCTCCCCACAGGACTTGTGCTCCAGACCCTTCCCCAGCTCCACTGCCCTTCCCTGGACATGCTCCAGCACCTCAATGCCCTTCCTGAACTGAAGGGCCCAGATCTGAACCCAGGATTCAAGGTGTGGCCTCACCAGTTCTGATTACAATCACTGCCCTGGTCCTGCTGGCCACACTGTTGCTGACCCAGCCCAGGAGCCATTGACCTTCTTGCCCACCTGAGCAGGTGTTGGCTCATGTTCAGCCACTGTCAACCAGCACCTCCAGGTCCTTTTCTGCTGGGCAGCTTCCCTTCTGCCCAGCCACTCTGCCCCCAGCCTGTAGCAGTGCAGGGGGCTGTTAGGATGCAAGGGCAGGACACAGCTCTTCGCCTTATTGACCCTCACCCAGTTGGCCTTGCCCCATCAATCCAGCCTATCCAGATCCCTCTGCAGAGCCTTCCAACCCTCAGCAGATCAACACTCCTGCCCAGTTTAGTGCCATCTGCAAACTGACAGAGGGTGCACTTGATCCCCTCATCCAGACCATGATAAAGATTTTAAACAGGGCTGTCCCCAACACTGAGCCCTGGAGAACAGCACTTGTGACTGGCCACGAGCTGGATGTAAAACCATTCACCTCCACTCT
>NW_008236932.1:1543667-1560602 GCF_000691975.1 Corvus brachyrhynchos | reverse complement strand
TGCACAACATGAGCAGCCATTGTGAAGCCATCAGCATTCATCACTGTCAAGATTTGAAATCAGAATACTCAGCATATACTTCCACTTTCCCTTTTTTTTTGTTTGACTCCTCATCAAGCATTTCTCTCATTGAGGTAATAAAACACACAGAAATTACTTGCTTGTTACAGTAACAAGTCTGCAGGAGCACAGTATTCCTCCTTATTCATTTTCTGATTAACAGTGGTGTATAATATATTGTTTATAGCTCCTTTAGAACCAGACAACTAAAAAAATTGCAATAATAGTAAAGATGATGATGATGATAACAAAAACAACAACAACAACAATAATAATAATGACAATAGAGTACCATGAGAGAACTAATATTAATAACTATTAATAAAGTGATATGCCTGTACCAGGGAAATTACCCCACAATAAGGAGTAGAATTATTTGGAACAAGGATAAAGACATCTGAATGGAAACATATCACAGAACTGCTGTGATTGAAACAGAGACTTTGGTTAGATGGTTACTGACTAGATATTACAACAGAGGAAAGAGACTCTGTTTCAATACTTACTGCAACTCCTAAAAGGATAGAACCTACTTTCATTTCCAAAAGGCTTTTGACAACCTGCACCCCCCAACCAAAGGTCTTAAGGCAAACTCAGCAAAGATAAATAAATTGCTACAAGATCCTTACATAAGTAAGTTGTTACAAGAGAGGTTAGGAGAACACAGCTCTGAGTGATGCCTATTGGAAAAAATGTAACAAAACAATGATGGACTTTAGAATGACCATTAGTGATTGGGGGAGTGAGTTGCTGATGGCTGTAATAGCATTTTCACTTCTTTTTAGCTTCAAGAAGTCTCCCACAGCTCTAACTCATTTTGCTGGCTTTGCTGAGAACAAGGCAAGAGACAGATGTTTGATAAGGTCTGAGGAACTTATCTATGAAAACAAGTCTTGCTTTCCACAAGAATGACAATTTCATGCAAATGTCAGATCAAAAATTTAGAAGTCATCTGAGCATGGTTTCCTTGTCTGCACTGTTTCCACCAGATACTGTAACAAAAATGCTATTCAACTCTACAATAACTTCTTATTTTGTCTCTCTGACATTTCTTGTCAGATGTTTTGGGTCAGAGTAAACTCTTGAGAAATGATTCTACATTCCCTTTGAAACTAATTAGACTAAGCAGCAGGTACCCACTCTGATGCCCAAACAAGAGAATGTAGAAAGCCCAGGGAATTCACTGCACCTGGGGTTAATGAACTCAATTGTGCCATTTTTGCAGAGGTAAAGCAGGGGTAACATAGCTGACAAAATATATTTAGATTTATATGGTGGGGTTTTTTGGGTTTTGTTTGTTAGTTTTGAGTGTTGGTAGCTCTTTCAGCACAAAATACAATGTTGAATAAATACTCTAAGCTATTTTGTAGCATTGGAAGTGTAGCTGCAAGGAAATTGGCAAGCTTTATTTTAAAAACTCGGAAGCTTACTTAAATTTTAATCAGCTTAACAAGAAAATACATGTTGTGTTTGCAAGACATTTACTTACCTTTATCATCAAAAGAAATGTAAAAATCTGTATGTGGGACTGGTTTTTTTGGCTGGGTTTTTTTTCCCCAGAATAGTTAATACATTAACAATTTGCTTCGGTATCTTGATTCTGTACTTGAGGAGGTGGTTGCTTACACAATGGCAAAGAAGCACAAAGTATGTTTTGACCACTGACAAACTCAGAAATGGAGAAAATGAAGAAAACTGGAGACAGTCATAACAGTACAGATAGACAACAGGTATAGAACAAGAATATGAATGTATTGGTTGAAATTTGTGAAAGCAAAGGGCTTCCTTGTAGCAAGAGAAAACTCTGTTTTAAAACACAGACTTATCCATGTTCTATTACATTAACTTCTGTTTGTAAACATTCTTATGTTTAAAACATTTCCTTAGCCCCACAGAGCAAGACTAGATCAACTTGGAACAATGTGATAAGTGCTGTGCTCACAGCATTAGCTGTTGATTAAAAAGCATCTGTTTTCTGAAAAAATCACAAAGGTTTGCTTTGAAAAACACTCATAAGAAATGTCTACTCTGTATTGGAACCAACAGGTTAACGTCAAAGATTCAGACAATGTCTTTTTGCCTGCTTATGCTATAGAAGCAGCATAAAAAATGGTCAAGATGTAGTGACACATAACCATATGGATATTAAAAAAGCTTAGACAGCATTTCATAAATTACACAAGCAAATTGACATCAATGTCAGAGAAGAGAAATTTGAATAGATGAAGTAGGACATTTTTCAACAGATACTAACATGCATGTTTAAATTAAATTCTTGATAAATAACTAGCTACTAACTATGCTGTGACAATGTTTTCCCAAGGGTCGTAACTCAGTCATTATTTTTATTAAAAAGAAACACAATATAAAGTAAATGGAGGACAGTAGAGCAGTCACAATGGGGTAAATAATTTAATTTTATTTTCCTAAATAAGAACAGGAAGATGCTCAAGACTGTCCAAAAGCAACGGTACACATTTCCAGCACTAAGTCACTGCAAAACAATCAGGTGGGCAAGAAAGGCTTTAATATGTGCTGTCAAAACACTTAAATGGCCCAGTTTTGTCACCAAGAGTCTAACTCTCATGCTACAACACTTGTGGATCTTGACAGATGGGTTATTTCTGTGTTAAAACAGATTGATCAAGGACTGTACTCTGCTGCTCAGTAGCACCCACTGAACTACTCTTTCAGGAATAAGACTACAAATTAACTAAAATGTGTTGTCTTACAACATGCCTATACTCTATTTGTTGACACTCTCTTCTATCACATATCTGCATTTTGTTAAAATCTGCCAAAGAATTCGACATCTTGTTCATGCCAAAATTCTGCATTAAATAGCCTTCCATGTAAATTTTCAGAGAAAGCTGACTTTGTCATGTATGTGTGTCCTCCATTACAGGAGAGGTCCAGCAAAAAATTATTAAATTCTGCATTCTTCAGTGAAATTAACTGCTTGCAGAATCAAGCCCAGCATATTGCAGTATGATTTTGTCTTGCTAATGAATCAACGGTCTTTACACAGGTAAGACAAAACATGAATAAATAAAAAAACATAGCAGTTAAGACTTGTGGTGTAGAGCTCATGACACTAAATTCTGCCTATTTCAAAAATCCTAAGTATGCTTGCTCATGGATTCAATCTGCATCAGGAATTAATGTCACCAGAAGTGCTAGAACTGGACAAAGTAACTCCCTTCCTCTGCAAACACAGAAATCCTGCTTTTCATTTGCACAGGGCTTCAACATTTTTCTTGTTTTTTCTTGAAAAAAACCCTACAACCCCAAAACAATCCTCAAAACCCCCCATCCTTCCTTTTTCACTCCTGCCACCCTGGCAAAAAACCTCACCTCTCTTTCAGAGAAATGAGCATGCCTTGTTACATGCTGCTCTGTAACTATAGGAGCAAATCAATAGCAGCTGAATGCCATCTGCTTCGGGCAGCAGAACAGCACCAAAAGTGTGAGCAATGCATCTTCCCTTATTGAAAGGTTATTTTATGCAAGTAAACAATTCATCGTCTTCTTGCACGCTTGATGCTCATTTACCACTTTTGATCAATAAAATATGCAAAACAACAAAAAAATTGAATCCTAAGAGTAGTTCTGATGCCAGTGTGATAGGTAATCAATACCAGGTCTCTGTTCAGTAAGGCAGCCAGTAGGGTAACTCCTTTATTGTACAAACCCAGGAGAAAGTGTGGAAATGTGTCTTGTTATCTATAAAATGCAATAAGAGAGTGAGAAACACAACTTCTATCCTGGAAATTAAAAAAAAAAAAAAAAAGGAAAGGAGAGCAAATATTTTAATTGTATTTTCCCCCTAACTATGCAAAGGCTTCTAATGTCAACTTGCTTGATCATTTCTTGCAAAGGCTCTGCTGTTACACTGTTGATAGAGCTTCATTCACTATCATTAACACAGATTTTTGGTTAAATTGTAGTCATTACAAGACATACTTTGGACAACAATCCCTCTTCCTTCCTGCTCTACCTTATTAAGCCTCAGTTTTCAATGTATTTATGGTTCAGGTGAACTCAGTTTTTCTGTTAAAAACAAACTGGTATGGGAATTCTTTTGCACAGTGTTTCTTTTAGTCAGACCACAAACTGCCTTATTACATTAAGCCTCCTGACAATTGATTCAAGTAGAATACTTCTCTCCCAACAAAGAAAACAACATCATTTTTACAGATACTGCAGAACAAAACCTCCAATTTAAACAGTTTCCTAAAATAACTTAAAATACTTGAACTAACAGTTGCTACCGGCAACTAGATCTCTACTCTAGTGTACCATATATCCTAATATTTACAAAAAAAATTAAAACTACTACTCTCTCATTTGAACAGCAATTTTGCAGATTATATCACAAAGCCACAAATTAAGCTGCACACTCTATATTCTGATCTGCACTTAATACAGAATTTTCTTCAATCTTCTTTCCTGAATGTTTCTAGAAACACAATTACTTGCGTATATGGCCTTTACATTCTTTTGGTTATCTGAACTGCAAAAAAGCTTGATATTCTTCTGTAGGATCATATCTTATGTAGGGCTTCCACTTAAGAGACCTCATCAGTACAAAACGTTTTTAAAAAAACCACAAACCCCCCAAAACTTGATTTTTTAAAATATTTGCAATGCAAAGACATTTTCCAGTGCACTGGTCATAGATTTTGAGAAAAGTTTTATTAAAGTGAAACCAAGAAATACTGAAAAAAACCCAATTTCACTATAAGATTATAGCCAAACACTAACTTGTAGTCAAGCAGTGGCGCTTCTACACAGCAAAGGCAAAAAAAAATCTTCTTAGCATCTCAGTTCTCATAATTTTTGCAAGAAGAAGGCAACTGGAAGAACTTATCTGTAAATCAACTTACATAGAATTTTTAAGGTAATTACTGGCAATTTAAAAAGAACATATTTGCACATGTGGAAAAAGTCCTTCTGACCAATCAATGAAACTTATTGAATGTAAGATAGATTTGGGTTTGGGATTTATTTAAATCTGTGAATTAGAGGCATGTTTGTAAGCAACAGTTCAAAATTTTTCTTTTATAACCTTGTAAGACCCCAAACATTTGTAGTAGTAACAGGCAACTACCCCTTCTATATAATGTAGCTTGGATCATGCTCCTCCTGCATCCCTTCCTCATGCTTATGAGTTTATATGAACTTCAATATATGGCTTGAACACTTTTACAGAAGCCAAAACAATTCTGATCAAATTAATAATACAGAACATAGTAGTGAAAGTGCAGTAGCTTGGAGTCAATGACCCAACTAGCAGCAAGGGTATAATTTAAAGTCAGAAATTTCCAGTGCATGCACCGTTAGCCACAGTGAACCTGTTACTGCTCTAAAGGGAATTGTTTGCCTCTTATTAGATTTTCTACAGCACAGCCATAAGTGATAAATGTACTGCTGTACTCACTGTCAAGTTAATCAATGCTGCCAAAGTTTTGTTGACCTAACAGTAATCCATAAAGTGAGCGGCATTTTCTCTATCCCTATGACATCTCGGTCCTCAGTGGGGATACAAATCTTACAAGAGCTTCTCAAAAAAAACCCCAACAAACCAAAAAAAAAAACCAAACCAAAAAACAAACAAACAAACAAACAAAAATCCAAAAAACCAAAACCAAAACCAAAAAAACCAAAGCAAAGCAGCGGGGAGAAAAAAGATATTTTCAAAATTCTGTCTTTAAATTAGCAGACTGTGAGAATGCCTTGCTTCTCTGACAAATTGCCTAAAAATGATGGCCATACAATGGAATCAGTTTGATGGCTAAAATACTAGCAAATGGATAACTTCATGGAGGATAAAGCCTTGCCTACTAAAAAGAAGATAAAAAACAGCTTCATGAGTCTTTCAAGGAAACAGTTGTGAACACGATTTACATGTAACTATAGATTAGTGCACTGGTTGAAACAGAACACATTGCAGCAATTCTGAAGACAGTAATGTGAAAACAATAATAAAAAATCACCACCAATAAAACTTGTCTACTGCTGTGTCTAGCTGTGATTCACAGTCCATGAGAGGCATCACCACTGGAAAGAAGAAAAAGTCAGGAAACAATCCCTGGTAGAACAAGCTGTTCTATAAACAAACTGCTGCCATGCTCTCACAAGCAATTATAGACATATGAAATATGAATTGCCATTGATTTTTCTTCTAGAGGTCACTCTGCTCCATGTTTTACGCAGTCTAGGCATTTATTTGGGTGGCAAACTGACAAGTTTTTACAGAATTAACAGAGCAATGTAATCCTTGCTCAATTGCAGGTACTTCATTATGGCTCTGTTTCTTGACACTTGTCCCTCCCAAAACTCACCAGCAAGGGAGTCCTTGATAAAGGTGAGGAACGATGCAATTATTTGTGAAAAGAGACCATCCTAACTTGGTCAGTGAATGCTTATTTACTTTTTCTGGCAGACAAGCAGCATCAGCTGGAAGGCTGCATTTGTCACACCATAGCAATTCTGTGGACAATGTTCTGATTTGGCTAAAAATTCTCCACATTCTTGTTATTGAAAGAGGGATGACTTCTCCAAAATGGAGAAAAAATATTGCAATTTAGCCTGCTAACAGAACCAGAAGAGCTATCTATATTTCTGTTAAAAATTATCATAACATTAGAATGCTGCAAGAATGCCCAGATGTTCTCTATAAATCCCTTATTTTTGATATATTCACACTTAGCAATTACTTGATGTTCCTCACTCAGCAACCAGAGACCTACTTAATTATGGTCAGTAAACTCCACAAATTAGGTTGAAATTGAGTATCACTCAATTAATCATAATATATGATTAATGAATCATATATTCTGGCCTTTTAGACAGCAATCTTCCTTATTTCTATTACTCACTTTGGCACAAATATTTGGTCTCCATGTTTCCCACACAAGAAGAATTCATAAAAACGCTGTGTTGCACCTCTTCTTCCCAATGGTTATTCTTTTTCCGAAAGGTCTGGTTTACCTTACAAGAAAGCTTTAGTATCTGAAGCTAGGTATAATTGTTATTTAAGTCACATTTCTTGGTGCATCAATGAAAAGGCGGAACAGTACTATATACAGCAGTACAGAGAGCTTAATCAGACTCTAGACTCCACAATGAGCAAATAAAAGTGAGTATGCCATCAGATGTGGATGTAGCCTAAGGGTTCAGAAAGGATTTATAGTAGAACTGAAATCTACAAAAAACTTGCATTGTCTGTTGACTGGCCACAGAGATGACCTTCAGTACATGATCATCAGAAAACAATACTGTGAAAGATATGTAGATTGAATAAACCAGTCAAAGGGACAAAATTAAGTTTCAGGGGAAAAAAACAAAACAAGAAAAGGTTGGAAGATGGAGAACTGAAAGAATCTGAAGTTGAAAGAATCTGCTATAGATATAAAAAGGATAATATGGTGGTTATAACTGGTAAATATACTATAGGGAAAATAATTTTCATGTCTTCATACACACAGTAACAAATCCATCAGTCTTGTCTGATGATAGAGTTCTCTCTGACATCCTTGGGGTGAACATCACTGCTTTGTAAAACTGGGCAAAAATAATTGACAAACTAGAAAAATTTGGATTATTTTTGGAATTTTTTTTGCCACTTAAAATTTGGGTTGATGTGTCAAGCCTGGCTGCTGGACCTCTTCACTGTAATGTCATGTTGTCTGTACTTTTACATTAATAATACAGTTCCTGAGTATCTACATTGAACCACAGTTATTAAGAGCCTCCTACATCATTACAGGGCAACTTTGTCATAAAACCCACTAATCTTTATTTCCAATACTACAAAAAGACCCCAATATCTTGTGGTAACTCACTCTTGCAGTACATGTCCTTGTGATTCCAGCACTTAAAGCTGGATAACTAATTCAGGTCACATAATTAAACTTGCCTGAATTTGATTAATTATAAAAAAATCCCCCTGTAAAGCAGGTAAGCACTACTGCATGGCATTTAAATACAATATCATTACAGAAACACAAATTGCTTCTTAATTGTGAAGTTATACAACTGCTGCTGTTCAAAACTATTAGCACATATCACCGCATGACCTTGTCTGAGTCCAAATACACAGAGAAACATCTGATGGGATAATGTGGAGACGGCTGCTTAAATGCTGCTGTTTACAAGACTGTAGAGTCTAAATTCTGTGCATGTTCTTTGTTGCTCCATAATCTCCTGTGGCTTTATGAGTGTTTTTTTTTAATGTGTGTTATATTAGGAACCTTTCCCACAGAACTATGTGTGAGAGCTGGACTCCATACTGAAAAGCACACTTGAAGATCTGGATGCTTTGATATCTGAAGAAACTAGTCTAATTTCCTCATGATTTCTTGGAGATATTCTGAATATTTTTCAGAAGCCAACATTATAGGTAAGCTGCTCACAAAACCATAGTTACTCTTAATACAACTGTGATCTTACTCCTGTGTTTGTTAAAGCATGTCTGTTACCATCACTTCATGAGCTGATATGACACGATACTATTATGGTTATGAATGCTGAATTTCTCTAATGATGATGATATTCCAGAAATAAAAAAATATGAAGCTCAAAAAATGGATTATGAACTCTCCCAGTCAGACACACATAACTGGAATGACATTTTCTCAGAAGGTTTTATTGGGAAAGTTATCACTGACCTTTTCATTTTCCTAGAATAGACGTACCCAGTGGGTTGCAACAGCATAAGAAATAAGGTTTTTATCCAACCATTTTAAAACTGTAATACTGCAAAAGCAGACTCCAGCCACATTGCTGCTGTAAAGGCCAGAGATGCACCATACAAACTGATGCTCTAAGAGAGCAGTTTTAAAAGTTGGCAGCTGGTATGTTTGTGCTATCAATTTATGTGAACGATGCCAACTCACAGAGTAGCAATATAACTTACCTAGCCAAGGTAGTTCTGTAAAAACTGACTTAGAGATTAGTCTGTTTCATGTGCCTTCTTCTTGTTGGAGTACATTACTCCAAAGCAGAATATATGCAACACTTATCAACAAGTGAACAAACGTGTAATACCTTTTTTGAACATATTAATATTCAAAGCCTCTAAGTTTATTTCAAAATCTAAGGTGACAGATGTGTGTGCTGTCAAAAGGCAAAAGGCTGGCACTTAAGGAGAGCATCCAGCTGCTTTTTCTACGTTTCATCATTAAGAGAAATATCCAGAGCCCCCACATGCAGAATGATGTTTACACCATGTGAATCAATGCAATTTGGCATGCACAGGCAGCTGGAAGAAAGGAACACCCATCCAAAAGGTATAGATATACAGGAACACATACCTGTACTAAAGGGGAATCAAAATAGAGTGTTTAGGCTAAGTCTCTACCAAACACAGGGGTTACTGATTATTAACATAAGCAATGCACACTTGGAGATTACTGTGTCTACAAACAGAAGGTTGTAGTATATGCAGGGTTTTCTTATGCTTTAGATGCAAGTGGAATAAATCTTGTGATGGTTCTGAATTTTAGGATCGGTGATTTCCCACGTCTTTTATTTCTATATCACAGATAAAATTTTCCTTTGTGCTCTCAACACTGTTTTGTTGCATCAGTGCTTCTTACTGCTTTACGAAAAATTTGCATTCATTGATAATGTTGGTTCACTCTAACTGCTATACTGAGCTTTGAACTAATTGCTCTCAATTAATCTGTTCCACTCTTTGATAGCTTATTTATCAGATTGGGAAAGATAGATTTAATGGTGCTTGCTGGAAACAAGTTCTTTAATTGGAAATACCTGAGTGCTTAGCTCACTTCGTGCTCTAGCAATTAAGGACAATTTGGAAAAGCGTTTTTCCCCCTACTATTGTCTCCTTGATTAGATATCCAAAGAAGCAGACAAAACAAATGACAACACCACCTAGCAATATTGGTTCAAATAAAAGCCCAGCAGCCAAATTACTTACTATGAGAAATGTGAACCATCCCCATCAATTCCAATGCTCTGTTACATTCATTTTGCTGTATCTTTGCCTCCCAAGTAGGTAAATGGCAAAATTTCTTTCAAAATGCATAGCTCTATGCCTGCCTCTATACAATTATCCCTTTCCACAAATAAGCCAAATCAACAGAAGAAATTATTTTTCTTGATTAAGCTCCCACATTTCTCTTGGGATGAAACAAAACAAACAATTAATCTTTCCTTATTTGTTCTCAGAAGAACCTACATCCCTTAAATGTACAATAACCAGGGTACCTGTGGCAGGCAGTCGGCAGCAATTAGGCTTGTGCTGAAAACGAATGGACTAGAGTCAGAATGCCTAATCTGCTGAGAGTTTCTACAGGAGGGCAAGGTTAGACCAGGAAAATTCCCTTGCTGTGAAAACACTGTTAAAAATTACCACCTGACTTCAGCATAATTAACAAGGTTTGGGAATTTATATGAACTGAGTAATTGAAAAGAATTAGCAAGAGATATATACATTAATCTTCGCCAGTTACAACATGCCTAATGAAATTAAAGGTTCTACTTCTGCTTCACGCTTTGTTTCTGCAAACTTTTTTCATCTACAGAAGAAAAAGTATATTAGATAAAGACAATGATAATTATGAGAAATTTAAAAGAAGAAACTGCACCATGAGCCTCCATTTTTACATCAATACTTCTTGAAAATTTTCTTATATATAATTCACAGTTTTTATCATAAGTAACCCTGGAAGTTTCTTATTTTAACCTTTTCTAAGTCGACAGGAAAAATCCGTATCAGAGTTATAAATTTAGGCATCATTCAGTAATGTGTATTTATTTGCAAATGTACCTGCACAGAAATCCAAGCCTATCTCAGTCAAAAAATTCTGCAGTGAATGGGTTTAGTGTAAAATGAGCTTTTTTACACTTAACTAAATCTATATTATATTTGGACAACAGAGACAACAAGCAGGTAAAAAAAAAAAAGACAATCAATAGTGATGTGGGTAGAGATAGACAATGTTAGAGAAGATAACAAGCATTTGTAATTCTCCTAAGCTACCCATGACCACAGGACCTTCCCCCCTTAGTTCACTCTGAAATCCTACAACATCTTTCAGAAAGGAGTCATGTAAGACTGCATAAATGCCAAGAAAAGGCAGCATACACACACACACGGGAATTATGTCTAATGCAGGAACATTCAATTTACTGCAGAACCAAAGGAAAAGGCTCACTGACCATCCTTCCACAACGTATCTGAGGAAGACTACTCGTCTCTTCCTCTGCTCACCTCTCTTAGCTACTGATAGACTAGCTCTCGTATTTTGCTTAGCACTCCTTCTTGCGAAGAATTTTTCTGTTCCACTGCTCCTTCCTTTCAACATCGAAAGCAGAAGGTCAAGAATTACTGCTTATTTATTTCAATGTATTTCTGGTAAACCCCTGTGATTAGCCACAGCTTGCTGGTTTTTTTTGTTTGGGGTTTTTTTCAGAAAGGTCTATGTTAAATGATACAAACAATGTTAGACAATAAAGTTATTATGGTACACTAGAATCAAGCTTTAATTCAGCTTTCCTATGTATAAGGATTTATTTAACATTGCTTACATATGTAGCATGGTCCTACACTACTTTTTCCCCCAGAATGAGTTCTTCATCCAAAGCACATAATAAATGGTTCAGTTATTCAGCATATATTCCGTATTTTGTTTTCTTCCTCTGGCCTCCAAACACAGCCTGTGCCTTATGTGCAGATTCAGATCTTGCTGTGAAGAAAGAATTATTCACTTCTTCATGAACATTTTTCTCCTGCCCTCATGTGTGATTTATAAATGTGTAAAGAATGTTAATGGCGGATCTTCACCCACATAAAGAGTGCATGCAGAAGAATACTACCAGATTGCATAAAGTCAATGCAATCTAGGTCTAAACTACATTCTAATTTAGTGCTGTATACTATTGAATAACCTTAACAAAACGTAGTGTGTTACACTACACATGCAATAATAAAATACTCCTTCAGTAGAAAATAAGTTTATCCCTTTATTAGCAATTCATTAACTTTACCGACAAATCTTGAAGAAAAAGCCATTAAGATTAAACTTGCTTTGAAAGTCCAATTTAAAAAAGCAATAGTCATTTGTATACCAAAATATAAGAATTACCTTATGCAAAACAGCACAGAATAGGAATTGAAAATGTGTTTAAAATACTACAGATTGATTAAAAAGATGGGGGAAACCTGAGTCTTTCTACCAAACTTCAGGTGGTGATAATAGGACTGCAAGAATTACTGCTCCCTCCCTCCTTCCTACTTTACAAGAATTGACAAAAGTTTTTTGACTCTCCTCCATCTTTCCCAAAGAGCTCAAGCAAATCTATTAAATATCTATTAAGGAAAAAGAAAATTTATTGCCTACACATCAGAGCTGCATTCAGGATAAGGAAGGTGACCACATTTTATTTCATCATGGCTAAATGAATTAAGTATCTCATACTTTTTATGGCTTTAGAAGGAATCATGGCTGTTAGAACAGTCATCAACAGACTACAGCAGTGTGCCAGCACTTGAGTTTTAATATCCCTAGTTTTGCTTTCATAGACTGTGACTTAGACAGAGAACTTAAATTTCTTTCTCTCTCCTCTTGAAATGTTTTTCAGCTATTCTGAGCATATTCAATCATGACAGAGACCATTTCTTACTGTATGGAAATGCACGATTAGTACAATTTGATGTTCATCTTAACTTGGGCAAAAGTGTGTAATACAATATCATTATGATACACAGTATAATGAAAAGAGAACAAGCACTTAGACATGGTTTCTAAACATGTCACAACTACTTACGTAAATTCTGTGCTTAACTAAGTAAAATTTATTTTGATCACCTCTAACACGTAAAAGTAAAATTAGAGAGTTCATGCAACACAATTCTATACAGCAAAACCAAACAGATTAGTGAAGATGAAGGAAAAGAAATATTAATCATAAATCACAACAGTTGAAAAGCAAAAACTGAACTCCTAAAACACAAACCAGGTAATTTTCTGAGCATGCTTGAAAAATGCTTTCATTCCTCATAAATCTCTACAGACAGACAGTTTTAATAAATGCCTCTCCTTTAAATTATCTACAGAATTATTTTGCTTCCCTGTTTTCTTTGGCTTTCTGCTTCCCCTTAACAAATATGCAATCCTGCATGTGTCAGGCACACTTCTTTAAAATCCACAGCCATCTAAACCCAGCTATGTATCTTTACCACCAAAGAAACACGTATGCACAACAGAATCTTAAAAAAGCTGGTCACAGCAATGATGGATTTAAGTTATTAACCGATCAAAAAAAGATGGATGGTGGTCTGCTTTTCTTAATCTACATCATCATCTAGATCTATTTAAGGATATGTGGTACACTAACAAACTTAGTTAAGGTTTCGATAAAATCAGTAGAATAATCTGCCCTGTTACATTGAGACTGTATCGATCAATAAAATCACTTGTACTAGGAAAGTACTGTTAAGTACTGACAAGCCCAGCCATTAATATTATTTAACACTCCGCTCACAATCTTTAATGAGGACAAAGAACATTTTGTCTTTTTATACTTATCATACCATTGCTTTTAGAACTCCTTACAGGAGCTGTTCAGCCTTGATTACTGCACACTAAATGGACTTAGAGAAGGAAGAGACTGAATAATTTTGGATAATGGAGAGAATTTTCAATGTGATTCATAGATGTAGGTGATTCAACAGACTTTCCAGCAAAACATCAGTGAAATCTTATTTCACTGAATCCAACTTTTTTTTGCAACTTTCTAATGCTAGACCCTTTCCTCTCAGCATATTCACCTTCATTTAAAACAAAACTAGTTTCCAGAAACAGCAATCAGGAAGATAAGCATCTGTTCTGGACTTGATGGGAATTTTTTTTCTGCAAATAAGTCAATTTGATCTTAAATTAGTTAGAAATAGATCCTAAGAGTGAATGTGTACATAGGACAAAGGGAAGGACTGCCTCTGCAGAAACCTTTGTGGTGCCTAATGAATGATACAAGGAAGTCAAAGTGATTTCTATCCAGCTCCTGCTCTCAGACATGGGGAATGGTTAAATAGAAGCCTAGTGGGAAAAACCCCCACAGGTCAGGCACACACAGAATAAGGTGGAGAAGAAAAAAGTCCACATTTTGCACAAAACTTTTATAGCTAAAAATTTCAACCTCTGAATTCGGGTTTTAAGTATACAAGCAAGCATCTCCCACATGTAAAGCATCTGGTCTGAAAAGGCATTAGCCTTTACAAGTGGCTTTGCACAGCCACATGACCTGCATACCTCTATCTATCTCTATAGATACCTCTCAATGATTCAAACATGTCTTCTCAACCATACAATTAACTCTTTTTTCTTTTAAGATGGTGTTCATGATACATACAGGGCTCAGTTCTTGAAAACACATTCATGTTTAAACAAATCTAATAACAAAATGAACAACAAGCATGTCTCTAATTACTGTAAGGATTATATAAGAAAGGTCATTGCTTCAGACTAAAGATCCATTTAAGCACTGTATCCTATATCCCAAAATGGTTATAAATGGATACCAAGAAAGAGTATAAATGTGCAAGACTAACATATAAGACATTTTTCTTCAAAACTCCATCAGCTTCAAAAGTTATTTCCAACTAGAGGGCCTTCTATGCTTGATATATGCTGTCCTTTCATACACCTTTCCAGTCTTCCAATTGAACTAACTCAAAATTTTGTGTTCACAACACCCTTTGGCAAAGGTACACAGGTATATGGGAACAATTAAATGCTTGATACAGAATATAAAGGAAGAACAATTGTAATGAATATTAACATTGACAGAAGGGATAAATGTGCTGAATGTGAACTGCACAGAAATAAAATTTAAATAGTTGAAAGATCATTGAATAGCTCTAAGTTCATTTTGCCATTGCATTTCCAAAACTAAATAGTAACAAACTTGATCCATTTTTATTGGCCAAAAGCAATCAAATATCTCATAAAAGTGCATGTATCACACACAGATCTCAATAATTCTAAACAGCTCCAACAGCACCAGTTCACCTCTACAGACATTACATATGTAACATCAAAACCTGTTACACTTAGAAAGCACTTACAGATTACTTCTAACCCTAGAGAGCTGTATCATCTTAAGCCACACTCAAGATCTTCCTGTCTTTATATGAAGTCCTAGTTTTTGTTCTGCTTAAGAGAGCTCAGATAACTTTATGTATTATCATGGGACAATTTTTACCTCTACTTCACAAAGAGAAGAGAAAACAGTGAAAAACCATGTATATCACCAAGGATTTCTTTTCCTCAAATAAATTTATTTTCTTTTCTGATTCTTCTCCAGGCAAGAGAGTACTGAAGCAGGATTTCAGCTGCAGTTACAGAACAGGAGTATTTGGCTATTGAAAGGCAAACCTCTAGCAAACACACTATGTGGAGTACTTGCACACTGGCATCAGGAGCCTAGATGCCTCATCTTAGAGCGGAGATCTCTCCAGTCTTCCTGACAATGGACAAGGTTATAAATGGCTGAGTTCACATTCCTTCTTGTTAGAATAGCAAGATGTCAACAGAAATTGAATCAGTTAAGCAGTGAAGAACTAATGAAACTTCCCAAGAGGTGATAGAAAACTCTTTTTCTTCACAATTAGATAAAAAACCCTGAGAAATCACATTAACACAATCCCCAGAATGATAGTGAAAAGGGGCAATGACTGAAGCTCAAGGAATGCACAATTCTTATCCCCAGTTGCAATATGAAATGCTATATTAGGTCTGAAATGCTCTGCAACAAAGCTTTCTAATCAACAAAAAGAACCTTTAATATTTTTTTTAACTGAATCTAAAACTTTCATGAAGTAACATCACAAAACTAGATCAACTTAAGAGAAAACAGTACAAAAGTTTGTTCATAACCACTGTCCAGTCAGGAAAGGTTATTTATTTATTTAAACTTTACCACAAGGAATTTTGTATCAATGCTTATTGAAGTAATTAAAGAAAATCATAGTGGCCCATGAAGAAATGACATCTTGAGCCAAATTTTCTGTATGATAGTTTTTCCTCTGCAGTCACTAACTACAGAAATAGCTCATTTGTCTTCATTTTTTTTGCAGTTGCTGTTGAACTGTTCCCCCCAAAACAGTAAAAAAATGCAATACAATAACGTGTGCTTTTCTTCTTCATGTTTCTGATGAGCTTACTCATAAAGCAACGATACATTATTCATTATTACATGCACTGTTTTCCTAACTCCAACCTGCTGGAAACTAAGACAGCTAAGGAGTATAGGATTGGATTTTAATTTCTTAAAAGCAAAATCATAGAAGATATGGTTTTACTTATGTTTTCAGGAAGGATTGGTAGTTAAAATATTTTTAAAAGGAATTGCATTTTGAAGAATACTGAAATATAGGTCAAAGTGCTTCTCAGATCTCCAGATTATTTCCTTAAATGGAAAACAAATCTCTAGTCCAGTTTCATAAACGCCATAATTCATTTTTAAGATTTGGATTCCTGAAACTGCTGGAATGTTGAAGTTCATCAAGTCTTCACGTCTCACAGCCAAGGAGCACTTTAACCAATCTTATCTCCAGGAATCAGGACTGTTCTCTTTGTAAAAAGTTCAAGAATAAATAAAAGGCAAGTATGTTTTCTTGACCTCAGCCAAGAGAGAAATATTAGCTCTACATATTAACTCTGGTTAGAGACGTATGTACATAGAGACCATACATATATACAGAGCACTTCAGAAGGTCTACAGCTCTCTGTTTTATATTAGAGCCTTGCCAGTCACAAGAAGAATTTCTTCAGGTCATCCAGACCACATGAAATGACTTAGTACCCTGAAACTAACCAAAAATCTGGGCCTCCATCAAAATCT
>NW_008236932.1:1498304-1543655 GCF_000691975.1 Corvus brachyrhynchos | reverse complement strand
CCCTATAAGCAAATCATTTCAGTGAAGACTAGCAGCAGCTACAAAGTCTCATGCTTAGGTATGGGTGCCACTTCACAGTGAATTCTGTTAACGATGCTTGTTATCTTGTTGGACTGATGATATCAGCAAATGATGAGATTTCTTCAGCCCAAGGGGGCTAGAAAATATCTATTCCATTGAACTTTAAAAGGCAGACCTGTCAAAGGGCAAGTCCCTGGGGCAGACAGACTGGATGGCAATAACATCCAGCGTCAGCTTACTGGGACAAGGATATGACCTAACTCCAAATGAGCAGGTGGCTAGATCAAATTCTTCCCCATTACCAATTCACAGGAAATAAGCTCTGTAAGAACTGCTCCTCCAATAGTACATCATATCAAATGTATTTGTAACAAATACTGATCTGATCCAACGCAGCTGCAGGTGCTTTGACAGCCAATTAGATAAGGTCCCTCCAGCGCCACCCTTAGGAATCCCACCAATGTCTTCAATGCCCAAAATAAAACCCCAATGATCTGTTCACTTGGTCCATCTACAAAATTACTTATTGAACTCCTACACAGTAAAAAACTATGGAAGAGGGAGCTTTTCAAGTGATTTATATCTTCTTTAAATACACATACAAACTAACTTCTGTATTGCTTTGTGATAACAGTCAGTCCAAGACTGGACAGTGGATGAAAAAAAACCCAAACCAAACAAACACCATCCAGAAGCTACAATACTGGTTATCAGCCTGCTCCATCATTTTCCACACTTACCTTCACCTTCTGATACTTTCAAGCAAATACATTTATCCATGCTCACTACTATGAGGAGTCACTTTTCAGTACAGGTCCTTTTGGCAGCCCTTCTCAAATTATAGGCGCCTTATACAACTAGCTGCTTAAAATCCTTATCTTCTACCTTTCTTCAACTCCTCAGGAAGCTCATCGAGAGAAGATATTTCTAACCATAATCTAAGTTCAAATCTTGCTGCAGTCTAAAACTACTATCAAGACAGATTTTTGTCAGCAATAGTGTAACCCAGTGATTTATTTTCCAAATTTTAAATCTAAACCACCTGGATTCTCATCTCTGCTCTACTGCCAGCTACAAGCTCAGATATACAAATAAGTAACTATAAAGTTACCTAGTTGATGGCCACCACAAGGTAATAAAAGCTGGTTTAGTGCTCTTCTACTGGCAGTAACAGGCATTTTGAGATTTAGAGGAGACCGAGGGGAGACCTCCTTGTGGTCTTCATCCTTATGAGGGGAAGCAGATGGGCAGGCATTAATTTCTTCTACGTGGTGACAGTGACAGGACTCAAGAGAATGGCCTGAAGTTGTGTCAGGGGAGGTTTAGGTCAGATATCAGGAAAAGTTCTTCATCCAGAGGGTGGGTGGGCACTGAACAGGCTCCTCAGGGAAGTGGTCACAGCACCAACCTGACAGAGTTCAAGAAGCATTTGGACAATGCTCTCAGGCACATGGTGTGACTCTCGGGGTGTCCTATGCAGGGCCAGGAGTTGGACCCGATGATCCTTGCAGGTCCCTTCCAATTCAGCTTATTCTGTGATTTTCTTATTTAGCAAAGACTAAACCAGCTCAGCTTGTCCTTTGTGCTGTAGATTAAGATCATGCACACAGACATTTACCATGATCAGCAGAGGTGCAATAGCTTATTTCTTCATACTAATTTGCTTGAATGTTTGGGGCCACAATCTGTCATTCACTTATCTTTGCATCTGTTTCCTCATTAATAAATTAAACATAATCTTTCTTTCCTCTTGTCAGTCAGTTGATTGTTCTCAGTATTCACAAGGACTCTGTAAATATTATTATACATGCAGTTGAATTACTAAGCATATTACTGCTTCTAGTCAATTGTTTCACAGTATTAAAAACAGAAGTTGCAAATTCCAGTCAAACTTGTAAAATACAAAAGTCTTACTTAAAATAGTATAAGATAAATCATTATTTCAAAATTCCATGAAAATTGTTCTATTATAACAAGAAAAAGTCCTGACCCAACCTTTCAAAAACAGAAGTAAAATAAGCAATCTGATGACTATTAGCTGGCAGTGGCTACTGATACATTAAAAAAAATTACTCCTTGTAGCTCACAATTTAATAATACTTCATTTATTCATAATTTTTGCTACTCTTCAAAAAGATATAATGAAATGTTTCTGAGCTCCTGTCCATCCACTCCAAGAAACAAACAACCTGTGCTGAAAGGATTTAAAAGGGCGGTTTCATCATGAAAAGGTCACAAAGAAGTAACAAGGTGCTGGCACTTTCTGTCTTAGACAGGGAAATGTCTTGCTTTCTTTACTACTTAATAGAGACTGACTATCTACTACTCTCATTTCATGTCAATATTTTTATCTGCATTTAATTATAGAAGACTACTTAGTTAAAATATATTAAGAACCCAACATGACTAGACCATGTCAGGTACAGGTCTGTATTTGACAGCCATCTGCATGGCATGCTAAAACAAATTAATTGAACCTAACATCTACGTAATTGCTCAGTCTTGGCATAATGTTCTGGCTGGTTTTATACAAAACAAATAACGACTGGCATGACTTCATAAAACTTTATCTGCTGCACAAATGGTTGGCTACAAGCACCACCACTGACCAGTGACAGTAGCAGCCAAACAGCTCCTGCAGATTAACTGTCAGTAGTATCACCTGAAAATATGTTTGCAATGTTTTACATACATGGTGTTAAATAAAAAACTGATCATGTCTCATGAAATTGTAGTACATTCTTACACTGTGTTTTGGTAAATGCTTGGCACTATTGAAAAACATCTGATAACCAAAGTGCCTTTATATGAACTTTTCATTGTCTAGAATCAGGCCCTAATTATCTTAAAAGTTAAAATTTCACTGTTGATTAATTCTGCTTTCTATTAGCAGAAACAGAAATTAATTACTTTGACAAAAGTATTAATGATTTTCTTCTTGTTTAAATTAGTATGCACATTAGTATGGATATAACTTAGAGGCTTGTCATGTTTTAAATAGATGATGCCCAGCAGTCCCTTCCAACCTAAACCATTGCATATTCCTGTGGCAGCCAACAGCAACTGAAGAGAGGAACAGTTAATTAAATGTGCAAGACTGCAAAAGAACAAGAGTTGACTAACTCTTCCAGTAGGGGGAGATGTTCTTTTACAGTTTATCAGCAATTAAAAAGTGATAACCAAATTACCTCTGTATCTTTTTAACGAAATCAACTGCTTAAAACAAATTGGTACATGTAGTACCAATTGGTAGTAATTATGTCCAAAAGAAAGTTGTATGGAAATCAGAAAAAAAAAATTCACTGCAAGTGGCTGATATGAGTAAAAATAGAAGACTGTTATTCTTGCCTTCCTCCCAAAACAATTATGTTTTGACACATTATTTCTATGATCCCTTTCAGTAAAACAGCATTTGCATTAGTGCAGCTAAAAGTGCAGTGCACTGGGAACATGTTTACAGTAACACCTTCATCTGGCTTTGCCACCAGAGAAACAGCTGTGAACTGATACCACAGGGCATTTTCTAAAGCCCTGTGACAATACAAATTCCATTTATTAAAAATGAATGGGATTTATTCCTGATATATTTAGATGTCTATACAACTGCATCATTCCTGAAGACTCTTGTTATTGTCTATATCAAAATCATGACCCATCTAGGTAGAATCTAAGACTTAAAATGCAAATGTCCAAATCAACTGAGATTAGTATGAGATGACAGGTGCCTATTTCAGCTAGAGGAACAATTCATGTACAGCAGAGGGATATGAATTTTATGAGCTGATGCTTCTCAAGTCTGTCTAAATAGAGGTGAGCTAAAGAAAGACTCCTTATATTTTTCCTGCAACACTTTTGATTGGTACAGTCAGAACAACTTTGGAAAGAACAACATTATTTTCCCCATTTTAGGCAGAGGAAAACAAAGGCTCACTAAAGTCAATCAGCAGCCTTTGGAAAAATCGGGAAAAAAAATGCAAAACAGTCTAGTTTTCTAGCTGCTAGTCCTGCTAAGTGAACAGAAATCACCACTGCTGGTAAGTGTCCAGATCATTTTCCACCTCTAAAATTACCTATCAGTAAAACGTCACACTTCATATTTTCTAATGCTCTGAAAACAGATGCTGCTTTTACTTTCAGCAGGCTGCAAGGAGACCCACCTGCAAGTACAACTCCAACCCTTGTCGTCGCTGCTCCAGGACCTTGGGGACCCAGTTTCTCACGTGCTTTGAAGGGATCTCTGGAGTTCTTATGAACTTCTTGAGCTGAAAAAAAAAAAAAAAAAACCCAATAAATTAAAAGGAAACAACATAGATTGAAACAAAGTATAATAATGTCTCTTTAAAATAAACAAGTTTCTGTTAGAGATATACAAAAACCTATGCATTAAGGACAACAGCACGGAAATGAAGTTACTTACAATCATCTCCCTGAAATAACAGCAGATGTCATACCCACAGGGTGCAGTTAAAAATCTTCCCATCCAGTTGCCCTGGACAGTAAAGACGAACCCTACTAAAATTTTTTGTCACTAAGAGCCTGAAAATAAAATGGCAACCACTACATAAGAATACTTGAAATTGGAGTTTCCCAGCAGTCTACTTGGGACGATACCTCACAAGATCACCATGACGTAACCAGAAATTACCTTGCTAAGTGCAGTGAACACACCATGACGGCTTCTAACTCCAGATTTAGGCAACTATGAACAGGTGTGAGAAGTACAGGGAAGAGTGCTAACCATCTCTCTGGAGAGTTGGCAATCCATGCTCTCAAATTGTACCAGCAGATTGACAATCTGTGTTTAATACCTTACACAAAGAAATAGCAAGATTGTCACTGAATATATTTTGAAGAGAGCTCCATAACTATTCCTCTAAAGATTCCCCCAGGAAAGCTTATACATGTATCTATAGAGATCTATATATAACATGTATCTATATAGATCTATATGTATATATATACACACACACACATGCATATATATTTTATATATATGCATAGTTATGACTGTGTATAGATAGACACAAACATACAACCTGACAACACTAATAAATCCTCTTCCTAGAGAAACATTTTTTTTCAAAACCAAAAACCATGAATGTTTTCCTCAAAACTACAGAGCAAAAATAATAACTGAAATAGACTCCATTGCGTTTTAATAGAAGGTGGCATTCTTTCTGTTGGATATTGCCTCTGAGTAAATCTGAGGCAAAGAATGCAAGGAAAGAAACTCAAAATTGACTTTGACATGCATACCCATGGGAGACTAAGAATTTACATTTCATCTTTGAGCTTGCTGAGATGTCACTATAGGAAAAAGCAGTGGCAACATATCAACGTCTCTGCAATCACAAGTATTGAAGCAGCAGCCGGGAAACCTCAATTGCTCTGGAAATATTTTGCAACTTCCTTATATCTTAACAGTGCTAAATTACAATTAAACGTGAAGTGAGAAAAACAACACTCCAAAATAAAACTCCAAACCTAGGTACGTTTACTGGCTGATCTTAAAGAGAGAATACAACACCCCGTTTTTCCCTCTAAATTGATTGGGGATGTTGAAGAAACTACGGTCACCACTGTTGTGAACTATGACAGCACCTGCAGGTGAGCAACAAATGAGGAGAATGTTCCAGATGAGTGCAGACAAATCTGAAACTATTAAAGCATCCACCAAGACCTACTGCTTACAAGATGATTACTCTCTGGCTAGTAACTCAGCTGATGATTAACAATCCTTTTGTGCTCTGTGGCCCTGTTACATATAAAACATCCAAAACACAATTACTTAATGTGCAGGCATAGATACTGGTTTTAAGTATAAAGCCAATATTACACAGATATACAAAGAATATCTTTGTATAGATACCTTTGTACGAAGGCCACTTTCTTGTGCTTACAGTAGTCCAGTCATACATATTGCTATAGATAATTATAACAATGTCAAAGAATACTAAGCAAAGCCACATATGCATTAGCTGTATTGCTTCAGACTTGTCCCGACACAAACACAGTCATCTGAGGACTATTATTGCCTATAATACTTTCCTGTCTGTAACACTGACCTAATGCCTGTTGACACACTGTGACCTCTATTTCCTGAAAGACTTGAAGATGGCTCACATTATCAAGTAAAGAGTTATTTGTCCAATTGTGAAAAGACAATATGATCTAGAGTATACACTAGTTATTCTAAAATTATAGACAACTTGCAAAACAAGATATGTCAAACTTCAGATTTTTGCAAATTTCACTGCAGTAGTTTCAAGACTGTCACCTTCTAGCATTATTGTACTTAAAAGGACTACCGATATTTAATAATGGATAAGAAAATAAGTATAAAAAGATATTTGTGAATAAATATAAACAAATTGTTGTATTTTTAACTATGTTATACACCTTGAAATAATTTAATTCTTGCTAAAATACCTTTCCACATGAATATAATAGCACTTTTGTTCAGATTTACATATAATACTGTAATGTGAATGGTGCATAGCCTGACAGGCAAGGTTTGTTGTTCATAATCAGGGCAAAGCATAATGGCCTATGCAAACTATTTCATAGAAGCCAACAGCTGTGGGTGGTTTCTGTAAAAAGAATAATTTGTACTACTGGTGTAACATGGCAGTCTCGAAAATATTTTAAACCTTTGCCACTACAGTCAGATTGCACATGAAGTGGGGCTTTACTCTTTCACACAACTGGAATCTATGAAAGATTGAACCCAAGAAGGCGGGAAATCCAGACATGTTCTTGGAAACGGCTTTGTTTAAAATATATAATTAATCAAAACATTGATTGGCATTCTTATGAATGATGTCTTCTGTGAGCAACAGTCTTCCTTCCTCCACACAATGCCAGTGAGGCATGCTCTTCTCCAGCACAAGGCATGATCTCCTCATCAGTCTCTACATCCATTTTCTACCACAGCTGTTCTCTACAGAAGCTTTGTTTCTCCTACTCACTACAGACATCTCCAACATTAAGGGCACCTTGAATATGCAGCAAGTCTAAAGAGACCTTTCCAACTGCCATGTACTCACAGCAATTTAGAATTAAATGTACATTTTAAATTAAAGGGGAAGAAAGGAACTAAAGATAAATACCGCATTGGCATGCTGATAGCAAACTGATGCAAATGCTTTCTCTAGGACTTCTATAACACTGAAAGCACTAAGACAGGTTCAGAGCACAAGCTGTTCAACAATACTAACGAAAATTTTACAACTTCAGAAAGTAAGACTTAATAAAAAGGTATATTGCTGACAAAATATGCTCTATGTTTTGCATCTCTGCAGGGGACAAGCAAGGAAAAGTCTCTATCCATTTTCAGAGTAATAAAAACAGACAGCAAGTGAATGAGAAAATGAAACAAATTGAAATGTGGTGCAAAGGTTAGAATATCTGTTTTTCAAGTTTGTTTATTTTGCTGCTATTTCTGCAGAGAGAGAAAGGGGGCATCATTTATGATTTTTCTGGTGTTCTAAGAAGAAATCTCAGCAAAAGGAGTTATTGCAGTGAAAGTGGTGTACAAGAAGATAAATCTGAGAATGAAATTGCAATCATTTGTGGCTTTTATGCGGAGTAATTGTGCAACTCCAGAAATTACAGTGAAGTTAGACCTGCTGTCCCATCTGTCTGGACAGAAGGCCAGTTATGTGATGCAGAGCCTCCACCAGTTCTGCTACCTGTCCATCCTGTGATGGGCTGAGAACAAGCCCGAGTAACCCCTCTGCTTGGGGGATCATGTCAGTCCTGCAATCGTTGCAGCTGGATGACGACTGTGTGGAGCATGTCACCACACCTCTACGACATGAGTCATCCACCAGGTAGGAGTGGCTCTGGGACATCCAGCTGCCCATGAGCTCCATCATGCTGGAGCACTGCAAAGGTGGGCTTCAAGAAGGAGTGCTCAGGTGTCCTGTGGGTGGCATCCAGCCTCCAAGCTCATTGAACCACTTCGAGAACCATGCAATTCTCCTCCAGACCCTGCAATCCTGGATCCATCAGGAGATGGAGATGTTTGGTAATAGTGTTGGAAGAGTCATGGTGGAAGACACTATCACAACTGTTCCAATCAAACACAGGATGGATGCAGAGCTGCTGGGCTGGATGCTGGGGGTGTCCCTCCAAAACTGCACAGTGACATTCATGCAGCAGCATGCACGTGTCGCTATGCAACACAGCAGCAGAAATGCCACCTTCCACTGCTGCTGCTGGGGATCCTGGCAGCCACCCCTCTGCTCCCGTTGCTATTCCTACAGAGCAAGAAGGGCCCCAAGTTGAATCAGGTAAGGCTCTGCACAGGGCTGCCACTTCCAGATGGCACAGTAAATGCTCCTCTGAAGGGTCACAGAGTGATGTTTGGAAGGTGCCTTGGAACACGGCTAAGGGAGGACTGGGCCATCAGCTATGGCATCTGCCAGCCCTTAAAAGATCCCAGCCCCAACTATCCAAATAAAATAAATGCACAAAAATTACAGGAAAAGTCTCAGTGTTACTAACAGTGAAGATTCTATCCTCACCCTTTTTTGCTGGGTAAGATGGAATGTTAATGCTGATGGGTCCTTCTGCTTGTGCCAGGTAGTGTTCCATTGTTTCCCTAAAGGCAAGCACTGCCCAGCTCCACACCTGCATCTCTGCAGCTGGTTCTGGGACAGGTGTTTCCAAGTGGCAGTCTCCAAAGCCAGCCCCTGACCCGCGGCTCATCACCTGGCTTCCGCTTCTCTGTACCTTCCGCCCCATATCCCTGGGCTCTGCTCTCCTACTAGCCTGCACTGCCTGGTGCAGCCTTGCTACGGTAGCATCCAGATCTCTCCTCTTGCCTTGAGTCACAATTTGGTGCTTCTCTCTTCATCACCCCAGAGTCACACCCTGCCACAGCAGGAGCCCCAAGGAGGGGAAGTACAAAGTCCTGGTACTGCGAAGGGACAGCCACAGATGAGGCAGCTGCCCAGATGATGAGCAGCCTGGGAAAGGCTTCTGCGCACAACCACAGACTTTCTTCTCCCTCTTCCAGATCCAGCCTTGGTGTTGGCATTTCTTCTCTGCTTGCAAAGGACCCATCTGCAGGTGCTCAGCAGATAGATGCCAAGTGGCTGAGGAAACTGAGTTTGCTTAGTTTGGAGAACAGGATGATGAGGGGTGACCTCAGTGCTCCTGGAGGAGTAGAAGTGGAGCAGGACATGCTGAGCATTTCTCCCTGGGATCCACTGACAGGACATGTGGGAATGGCTCAAAGCTGTGCCAGGCGAGGTTCAGAGTAAATATCAGGAAACATTTCTTTACCAAGAGGGTGATCAAACACTAAAACAAGCTTCCGTAAGAGATGGTTGATGTCCCAAACCTGTTGGGGACATTTGAACAATGCCCTTAATATAATGCTGTAACTTCTCATCATCCCTGCATTGCGTAGGCAGTTGGATGGTATAATTGTTTTATGTCTTTTCCAATTGAAAATGCTCTAAATATTTCTAATTCTAATTCTATACTACACTGCATTATACAATACTATACTAGTCTAACAATAGCAGACTGCCTACTTGGATAGGGTGCATTTTAAAGATATAAATCCTGATTTTTCCCTCTTAATGTTTCCTAGCCTATTTCATTGTATAAACTCTATTCATCTGCTTTACTTTCAATTACAAAATTATTCTCATCTGTAAAATAAAGCACTCATATATCACAAGGCTTAGTGGTGGGTGAGTGAGTTATTTTACTGTTTCTGACACTGTTGCTTATTTAATTTCATATTCAATGTGACAATATCTCAGACATATCCGTATTAAAACAATAAACAAGGAAATGAGTATTAATAAGTGGTAGATGATATCACTACTGAGGTAAGAAGCAAATAGGCAAGAAGCACTAGCACATCTTAATTATGGTGCAGTAAAGCAAAATGCTCTTGTATTCGGACTTTTGATGGCCAACAACACAGATGGATCAATAGCTGCCTTTTGCTCAGACAAGTTTGCTTAAACCTGTACACCTGAGAAGCCTGGCAAAATCACCCTCTGTAGCACCAGGTAAATGCTTCTTTCCTGAGCTGATTCAGGACCACCAGCAAACACACTGGTGGGAATAAACTCCTCTGATATGGCACTGGCAAGAGCTGTAAATACCCATGTTGATCTCTGTTGTTTGCAGAGCAAGCTTTTCCATAATGAAAGCAAGCAGCATCAGTCAAAATAGTTGATTGTGCCCATACTCCACTGCCACTCAGACCTACAAACCAAAAGAAGTTTAGTTGACCCAGATCCTAAGACTCAAGCTCTTCATTACAGCCCCACTGCTGGTGATGGGCTGCAATGTTCCTCCAGAATTCTCCTTCACAATACTTGGCCTCCATAAAGAAGAAAAAAATGTAAAGCTTGCCTTTCAGCTGCACAACTGCACAGCAGCATCCACTTCAGCTTGGAGAGAAGAAACCACGCTTTTTCCTTAACATTGGTCAGACCAATTTAAAGAAGTATTAGTGGATAACCAGCCTTGAAAGTACTGAGTTCCCTTCTATATGTTACTAAGATGATTCGGTAGAGAAACTTAGCAGATATTTTATATTACATTAATTGAGATGATTTACTCAGTCATTTTCGTATCTGGTTTCCTCAGATACAAAAGTTGTTTCTTCAGCTTTACATGGCAGGTTAGCAATACAATCTATAGAACTAACAAATTATTTGCCCAACTGGAATAAAAAACCCCACTGTATTTATTTACGGTTGGAATGTGACTTATTTCGTGACTTTACAAGAAGTCACAACAGACAGCATTTTAGCCATACAGCATGTAAACAATAATCAAAAGAAAAGGAGACTTAGTAACACATGAGAAATCAAATCTACAAAACAGAGAAGAAACTGAGTTAGTTAGGAATTAATTTCTAGAGGTATGAATCAAAAGATGTATTTAAGATAAACCATGTATAGTAACAATTACAAGAGAGAGGGAAAACAAAGCTACAGCTTGTAAAGAAAAAGATCAGTACCTTTTTATGAAGTGCATGGAATTCACTATACCTCTTCTCCACAAAATGTTTCCTTCCACTCATCAGGACTTCTATTTTAAAGACCTGAAAATTATAAATAATAAAAAAAAAGGTAATGTTACTTGCACAAACAGTTCAGTGACATGGATGTGACTGCACATTTTACCACAGTCATTCTAGTAAGTAGTGCCAAAAAAACCCAAGGTCCCTCATGAGCTGCAGAAGTACAGCAGTGGTTAGTGGTAAACATGGCTGAATCTTCTGTTAACAAGTTTGTTCAACAAACATATAAAAAGACAGCTTAAGCCTGGGCTATATGCTTTACATTAAAATTAAGCATTAAAATACCTATAGTAAATATCTATATTTACATTTTTTTCTGATATTAAAACATCAGAAAGATGTAACATACTTTGAAGTAATTAAAAAAATAAAAAAGAATGGTAGGAAGAGAAAAAAAAAACAGGGAGAAAAGAAATAGAGTTTCATTCTTTTTCCCTTCTTACAATATAGTGTACTAATACATTCACACATGTTCAGTAAGAGCTGGATAATATATGCATTATGGTATGCATGGAAATGGAGAAATAAATGCAAGCACCATATTGTATGTTAATTTCCTCCTAACCTACAAATTCATCTCTAGTCTCAATGGAACTTGTGCTACGTACACTCTAGGAAAAAAACAGAACAAAACACAAACATGGCAAATGCTTGTTTTCCTTGTGTGATACATGTGACAGCTTTTGTTGCTGCCTATGGAAGGTTGAAAGGCCAGGAGAAGCAGCTCTCTGGATCCACTAATTAGTAGCCACTGACATGACATTTTCTTGATTCTCAGGTCAGCAGGTCAGTTTTGAGGGCAAGTGATGAGAAATATTTTGAGGTACTCAAGAAAATATGGTCTGTTAAATGAAGACAAAATCAGCAGAGAAGTAATACAGAAAAGGTGCCTGTTCTATCTAGGAGTTCTTTGTTTTCTGTTTTGCTCAGAAAATGCTGGAAATAATTATCTTCAGGACAATGAGAAACAATGTTCAGCACAGATGATCACATCAAGACCCAAAACTTAGCCAAATAAAATGTTCTTTGAAATAAATTTGCAAACAGTGTTTGTGCCTGAATGCAGAAAAAAGGCTTTTCTGTCACAACATGCCCAGCTAGCATTGATCAGAGCAAACACTGAGATACTGTACTGGATAAACACTTCTATTGTCCACTAGAACCTGCCTTTCAGACAGGTCAAAATGCTACGGTTTTCACTGACTAGTCAAACAACATTAAAAACAGACAGCGTTTTATTTAACCCAGACTGAAATGCTTTTACCTTTGTTTGAATGCAGTATGGATAGGACCATAGTCATTTCACACCAATATTTACATTACCAAAATTCGTTTGGATGGCTGTAATAACTTGTGCTACATTCTATGTCTTCAAATAGGACTATGTCTGTGTCCTAAATGTATGAGCAGACAACCTTATTTGGGTGCACTGATTTTTTTTCCCCCTCCTATCTATTTGGACTACTTTAGAAGAACAGCAAGTGGCTACATACACATGAAAAAACTCCAAGGCACCCTGAGGAATATTTTATAAGTTCAGAGTTGTAAAGAGAATCACATGCAAAGGAGAATCAGTGTAGAGATTTTTCTTCAGTTAAAATTTAACATACTAATTAATTGAGAGGAAAATATTATTTACATTTCATATTCTACACACTATATGAAAGAAATAGTTCTACAAGGAACAATTTGTTTTGGATTGCACAGGAACAAAGGAGTTTCAAGGATAACTTGTTAGAAAGAATGTATAAAAAACCATGAAAGTAGCTAAGTGAAAAGTGACCATGGGTGTCCAGCTAAGGTGTTGCACCAGTTTTGAATTTACTTGATATTATTGCTACACCTCAGTCAGCTAAGAGCCACTCACTACTTTAAGGTTAGCACTTCTGTTGGCTACAGGGTTTGCCAAGCAATTTGGAGAAGTCTAAGAGGCTCCTGCCTCAGCTATAAGCACTCCCTTGCGAGGTAACTTTCCTGTAAATCACAGGTTGGCGCCTGCAGTCCCATTTCGATTTTATTCATATGTCCATCTTCAGAGAAATAACTGTCCCTCTGAAATCTAAAAACCCATCTTCTCATAAAGGAGAATAGTTGGAATATGTGAAAGGAAATATACATCCCTATGTGGACCTTCTTTTAAAAGCATGTATCTGTTTTGTTCTGTGTTTCATCACTTGTTAAGGAACCACATAAATGGCTTCAGAACACCAAAAATATGCTGCATTTATTCTTCCTCCTGTTTTAATTACAGTTTCATCGTTTTTGCTAACGTCATGACATTGAACAATATATTTGACAGTTACTTTCGCACAAGATGCAAGAAGAAAGAAGCACAGCTTTGCATGCAAAGTAATGTTATTTCAAGATAGAGATACTGCCACCCTTACACCCCCAACTCCTTGCACCAGTATAGAGGCTTTAACTTTGCCCCTCACTACCCAGAGGCCTCAGATCCAGCTTTATGAGACACCTAAAATTTACAAAACCAAGAACAACTCTGCTATGCTTGAAGTTGAATATTACTGTTTGAAAACAAAACAGTGCAAATGATGTTTCTAATCTGTGGCACCTATACTTCGGACATATAAAGCAATTATAAATAAGAGGTAAATAAGTGGTAAATAAGAGGACAACCCAGAAATGTTTTTGCTTCATTTAAATCTAAATACTAAACTGATTTACAAAGTAACTTGTAAAGCAGAAATGCAAGTAACTGAAATAAAACAATTGTGTTTATGGACTTTGTATTATTTAATGACTTTATTTAGACTGCATAAATTCCAGGTTTGCCTCCTCACTATTTACCATATCAGAATTCACAAGAGCAAATTAAAAGCATGTAAGTTAGTTTTTGTGCCACTGTTTAATAAAACAATGTGTGAAAGACAAAAAGATATATTAAGTTGGGAGAGAGAGATAGGATCTCTTCATGGATACAAAATAGCTACAGGCAAATCTTGTACAAATTTAACTGAGCAATTGCAGGCTCTGGCAGAAAAACAATGTAAGGAAACTGGTGAACATAGATGTAAGTGCCAAAATAAAGACGGAAGAACTATGGGGGGAAAATGCAACAGTGCTAGGAAATTACTTTTCTTGTAAAAATGTTAATGTTTTTTGAACAGATAACTCTGAAAAGATATATGACTTTTCATAAGTGACAGATAGTTAAATGAAAAATGCAAGAATAAGACAAACAAAATACTTTTCCCATAGTCATTGAAATGCCAGAAATTACACTGCACTGAACCATTTGCAGTTCACCCTGACTAGGACACAAGGGACCATAGATTAGAAGACACCTATTAGAAAACTCTAAGAGTACTTTGAAACTAGAAACATCTCAGTGTTCTTGGTTGCTGCCACAATAGTTACCAGTGATGTCTGCACATAGCTAGAAGATCATTACCCATTAAAAGCATTCTTCCAACAGACTTTAACCCACATAAATGATGTATGGGGCAAAAACCTCTGAATTGGATATCAGTATGAATAATGCCGATCTTTTAAACTAGCAGAATTGCACAGCTGCCACTGCAATTCATAACCATCAAACTTGTGATGAAAACTTCAAAAGAAGAATTCCTAAGGTCTTCGTTAATAAAGTAGTAAAAACTTTCAGGTCCAAGTATAAAACAGATTTACGCATAATTTTTTTTCCTCTTCACTTTGTTCCAACTATATGGATTATATTCAGATGCTGGAAGCCATTTTCTTCTTTTCTTATTGTTAGCAACTATGCCTAATTTTGCCATTTTTCTGAATTTATCTGTTTCTGATCATTACCAAACCTCTAACTGAATGGTCCTTTTTCAATATTTTCAAGAAGAACACATTTCTCTTCTTGCTGCAGAAACTGGACAGTACCACATAGCAATTAAACTGGATTACATATGGGCAAAAAATTGGCACTGTATCACCGCAAATTTCGAGGACAGAAAGCACAAATGGAAAGAAACAGGAACTAATAAGATGTACAAGAATCGCCCATGGTGCCCACAAGTGCATATCATGAATTGAGGGTACCACTGACACTGCCGCCCTTCAGTTCTTACCTATGTCACATGTGTACATCATATACAAAAAGACATCTTTTATCTGATAGTTTGATGCAAAAATATGCAGCTCCAGTAACTTAGTCTTGAAAAATCATACAGTGATGAATTTAACAAAAAAATGAAGACAAGAATGACAAACATGACCCTGAGTAGGGATGAAAACTAAGAAGTATAGTAACATCTCAGCTTGTTTTTCTATTGCATAAGAAATATATAGATGACTGTCACAACACTCATGGAAATTATGTTAGCTACACAGTTTATAATTACTGTAAGTTAATACTATCATATTGTGCATATTTATACACGGAAAAGTGAATTGCAAGACTTTTGAAAAATTACAGTGCAAAAAGAGATTTGGGGCAGCCTCATTTAGAATACAGAGATACAAAAAACAAGAGCAGAAAAAGATAAATTTACAAAACCCAGATACATTTGTCTAACATTCACCAGGCAAGAAAACCCCACAAAATTCTAGTGTCATGTTTTTATCTCTCAAGACCAAGCCTAGTGACCCTAATACTATTTAATATATTACTTACAGAAATAAATACATCCCTTCAGATGCTTCAATATACTTGACAGACTTTTGTCTGAGGAACAGCTAATGCATTCAAAGTGTCAGGAAAATTCAACCTTAAACCTTTGCCATGGCCATATGGAAGGAATTCCAGAGCAAATGAAATGACAGCTACGGTCCATGAAACACTAATAAGATTTCCACGTGTTTAGTGTTTCATTATTGCTCAGACAAAGGCACATTTTCTGTCTCAGTTGTGCTACAACTACAACTAGAAGAAGACCACAGAAAACAGTAGAGATGAAAAGATAACTTTAAGCCTCTTTCCATCCTACTGTTTCAGGGGAAAACAGTATTCTACACAATCAGTAAGAGCACCTGGGTGGTGGTGGTAACCAGAGCTGCATATAGCTGCAACAGCACTTCAGCATCTTAGGAGTGTCAGTGCCTCATGGCAATGCTCCATACTTCTGAATGCCCGCCACAGGAGAGGCGGAGACGAGGACAGTATTCAGAGCCAACTCAAACTTCAGAGCAGCCTTGATAAAACTGAATCTCATGATCCCTCAAATGAAAACACATTAACTTATTCTGACTTCATCTTTTGGAAAGCAGGGCAGCAAAACTCAGTTGTGCAGTGGGCACAGAGCAGCTCAAGGGCATAAAGGCGGACATGGGTCACAGAGGCACGAGGCTAGGGAAATCTCCAACCATATTCCCCCCAGTTCTAGTTCTACTTTGTCTAGGACCCAGTGTTTACTTTGGTTATCGCCAGCATTTCAAGTTACTGAGACTTGAGACCTTCTGTTCCTTGGGTGAGTTGCTTATAGTCACATCTTTTGACTCCTCTCTCCAGAAATTGCTTTTCTACACAAGCAGCCCTTACATGAGCTCCGGCAGTCTGCCCATAAGGAAAGGGCCCGCTTTCTGCTGCAGAACTGGGAATGAGTTGCGGCACAGTTAAGAAGGAAGCAGTATAGCCCTGAAGAGACCAGTTTGCTCTATTTGGTTTTGCTTGGGGCCCCAAAGAAGAGATGAGAGTGTCTACAAGAGGCAGTAACAGAAAAGAAGCGAACGCTTGAGGAATCAAGTGTTGGGAGGGAGTATGAACAGGGACAGAGCTAAGAGTCATCCATCCTTCTGGTATCATCCTCACACATACTGAACTTTTTCCTGATGGCTATGGGAGCAGGCAGGAAGCCAGAGCTGCACTGGGGCAACTCAGCTGGTGCAGACATTTGGGCACCGGTCCTGGCAGCTTCTTCCACCTCCCTGCTCGCCTGGGACAGGTGCTCCTTGTGCCTGCGCCTCACCCTCCAGTGGTACAGCTCTGCCCAACACACATTTCACTTCTACTGAGGGGCCCCAAAGAGATTCAGATCTACTGCATTATCAGTTACAAGATTTGCTTATCTCACCTAAAGTCAGCTCAAAAGCTGGGTTAAAACCTCAAAGAGTCCCTTCTTTCACCCCAAGCACAGTCACGTCTGTTATATGAAATCAGACTGTTTCAATTAGTCCCAAGTACAATGTACAGTATTAAGTTACAGCACAAGGAAAAATGTACACAGTTTTATTGACTATGGAAATGAAAGCTTGATATTATGCAATTATGACACTGCTTTGTCCAGAATTTGTGAGGGAGAAAAACCATGACAGAGAAGTGAAATGTTCACACAGGATTTCCAGAGAGTATTCCAAACGACACCAGCACACGTAAAGCAGTTACCTGACCCATTCTGGCCTGGTAAAGCAGCCTTACTGTTTTAAACACATAAAAGTAGATTTTCTACTGTGACATAAGAGGACAAGTCTGTTGTTTCACTGACTCCT
Source organism: Corvus brachyrhynchos (assembly GCF_000691975.1). NCBI lineage: Eukaryota > Metazoa > Chordata > Aves > Passeriformes > Corvidae > Corvus > Corvus brachyrhynchos. The sequence goes on along the minus strand of NW_008236932.1, from coordinate 1,526,164 downwards.
GTTAAATCTCATGCTACTGCAATCTATCTTGGGCTTCCATTGCTAAAAAGAAAACAAATAAAAAGATGTGTATGTAAAAACAATCACTTGTCCTTATAAATGTGACTCCTAATTCAAATGCCTCCTTACTAATTTATATAACCTTCAGCCACTTGTTTACTGAAAAAGTTTTCTCTTCCCTAACAGTTACCAGTTTTACTGGTACCACTATCTGAGTCAGACTAGTCTGAGTACCTTCCAGAGTGCAGTTCATAGTTTCCACCAACAATACAAAATAGTTAAGGATTATTTCCTTGCACTTCTCCTACACTCTTTTGCAGTATGAGGCTCCCCCAGTCATAAAATGGCAATGTTAGTAGGAATAATGTACAAAAGACGTTTACAGGATTCAGGGATATTCTTCCTGGAGATGGCCTTTTAGAAGTGTATGTCATATTTCTTACGGTTTAGAGGAAGAGATAGTAAAACAACTTATACTGCAACCCAGTCAGGCAGTTTTGTAATTCTTATAACATGGGAAGCTCAAGGGAGGCTTCTACGGAGCTGTCACTGTTGAATGAAAGAGTAGCTGACATGTAAGAGTAAGTAGTTTTCTGATTTTTTCAACTCTCTTTAAACCAATCTTTTCCAAACACATGGTTCATAAAATCCCATAGGAACCTCTCTGTCATTTCCTGAAAAATAACTTACTTGGCTTTCCAAACTAAAAAACCTCTCCCTTGCCAATGATACACTGGCTATGGAAATCTCATTTGTAACCAAACCAAGATGCTAAAAAACCTGACTTGTTTTTGGTATTTTTCTTTACTGGCCCTGCCGAGGACAACTGTTACATAGATGACACCCCTTTAAAATCTCATTGTCACTGTGGTTACCTATTTGGCTAACTTCCTTACTGTCAAACTTAAGGGAAAATGTGTTGATCTTTTACTGAAAATGGAAAAAGTTTATAACCCATGCTAAAGCCTATAGTTAAACAGATGAAAAATAAAATCAGCCTAATCTGCTCTATTTGCTCATCTGGATCATCTCAATGCCTCTTATCATAAAGGTTCTACTAATAGAAAAACTATGAGCCTTTTTATGGAAAAGATTAGCTTTCCAATAGAAACAGTAAATGGGGATAGAATACTTGAATACTGCAAAAAAATAACTAATGCCAGGAGTATATTTACAAGAAACAGATTAAATCTAAGTTGGATAAAATATAAGGAATCTTCTATTTCATCACGAAGTCCTTTGCTGTTTTCTCTGGAGAGTCTGTAAAGAGTCCTCACACTTCCCAAGGCAGGATGCAATTCCTAACCACAATGACAGTGCCCTCATATTGCAGACAACTAGCAGCAAGAAGCTCCTTTTTGTGAGGTTAGACACAACATTAGGTTTTTCCTAGAAGCTTTGAATCTGTGTTACTCCGTTTGCACTTGAATTTGCTGCCCAGAGAACATCTGGGTGACCTAACGCCTCCAAAGCATGGATATTTTTTTTACAAACAAAAATGAAAATGGTGTCAAAGAACACATAAAAAGATATACAAGTAGCAGGGCAATAAGCATTTCAAAGGAACTAACTTTCTACTGTCTCATTTTCCATGGTATATCTACCATAGTACATGAACTTAGTCTTTTCATCTGCTGGTGACTAAGAAAACACATATGAATATGAAATACAACAGGATTTAGTCAAGATACCATATACACAAGCTATTAAAATCAGCTCCACATGGTGATTAAACAAACAAAAAAAAAAAGTATATCCACTTTGCATCATTTCTTATTAGGGTCTCTACAGTAATCCATCTGAGAGGTCTCTGCTCCTCTTTACCATATAAATAGTTCATCCAAATAAATTTTTAAGAGCAGTAGTCAAAGGAGGTTGTTTTACTAAGTGTTTGCACAACTTAACAAAGATCCTTCATATATTACATTTAAATACTGTGATGACCCTATCTTCAGCCCCAAAATGGAGGATTCAAATTTAATTCTGTTAATAAGAAAATGAGCAGTCAGGATCCATGTAACACCTTCAGGCACTTCCTTTCAACGAGTTAAATCATCCAAACTTTCACTAAATTGGCATTGGTCTGTCTTCCAAAATGGAAACCTCATTACCTTTGTGATTGCCTGCCATCTGTGTTACTCTTACACTCAACTGACAACACTATTTCAAACATCAGCACTGGTTCCTGGAAAGACGAGTGACTGCATCAATTTATCAAAGAATGCCATCCTGGTCACCAAAGGTTTCCTCTGCCAGGTCAATGTCTTTGGAATGGTAATTCAAAGGTGGACAAAGAAATAAGCTCAAATAGATGCAAGCAGTTTTCTTACTGGACTAAGCCCGCTGTGACTGAGACAAGACCTGAAGCAGGTTACCAGGATGTGGTTATCAATGTATCCAGCTGCAAAAAATCAAATGCTTCTTAATGTGCAAGGAAGGTGGAGAGAATGGAAGTGACAAACTCTGCACAACTACTGAAGAAAATGCAAAACAGCTACCACAAACAGTGCTCAAAAATAATAAAACACTGTGCCCAATTGAGATTCAACTTTTTGAGCTTTTGAATTTACATGCTGTGACTAACAGAATATTTATATAGTTGGCTTGTTGGCCACAGTGAATGCAAACATTCCTGAGCCAGATTTACACTGGCTCAGGGACTGGTGAGAGCATTAACAGTAGCAGCAGCATGGGCAGCACAGGCAGCAGAACTCATCATAAAGTTTGGACAAAGCTCAGTGACAAGAGGGCCAGCCTGGCTCAGTCCCACTTATGTCCATGGGAACTGCCGTCAGCAAGGTGCAGGCATCCCAAAAAAGGAGCAGATTGAGTGTGAAGTTCGGAGCAGAGTTTGGATTTGACTTGAACATAAAGGAGTAACACAGGGAAGAGAAACAAGTATTTCCTAACTTGCTTTCCTTACAACAGAAAACGCAGCAAGTAGGTAAATCATAGACACTTCAGGCAGAGAACTATATTGGCATTAGTGGAAGAGCTGAGGAAGCACAGAATTTGACTCAAACAGCCACATCTGAGAAAAGACAACATCTAAACCATTTATGGAAACTACTTTCAGTACAATCATGTCAACAGATTCTATAGCTTCAAAGTAAGTAGAAATACTAATACAAACCAATATCCAGTATCATACACATAATAAAAGTATCCTATTAGTAATTTTGCGATACAAGATTGAATAACCTATCCGAGAACATTGGTTGTATAGTCATACACTTATCATTTCAAAGACATGAAAATTGATTCAGTAAATATTATGTTATTTTGCAACTGGTCTCTCAATCACTTGGAAGATGACAAGGCAAATATCAACTAATTACACACCTGCACAGGTATTCAGACAGATAAGGTTTTAGGTATCCATCACAATTCGAGAGATTTTAAATAAGTTATAAATTGAGTCTGATGCAGTAAATGTGGAAACAAAAGCATGCATACTGCAAAAAAAGCAACAGAATGTGGATGATTGAAAACTGTGCTAAATGTTTTAACTGCTGTCTGTTGCTTGAACTGATAATACAGTGTGGCAGCCTCCTCAAATGTTAACTCAAAGCATCAAACAGTACTATTCACAGGTCTAAAAATCCATGACTGCCTTTCCCTCAGTAAAGAAAAAAATAAAAGACACAGCCAAGCACAGACTAGCAAAGAACTAACTTGAACACTTCAATAACAAAAGCTAGTATCTTCCTAAACACAGCATTATGAGAAAACAGAATCCACACACTCGTTTTAGCTGAAATTTCAGTCACATTTCATGTCCTGGGTTCTTGGATGTGAAGGAAATCTTCATTTATTGTACTAGAAAACTTGATGCTCATCACCAGGAGATACCAACCAAATTCCTTATTTAAATACATACAGAGTTAAAACTCTAAATTCAGTTGGACAAAAATACTATAAAGAAAATACTACAGATACCACTGAGAAGTCTTATAGGTACAGCACGATACTGTGACAGGTATCAGTCCTCTCCTCATTCTGAGGCTTCAAATTTTCTTCTTGCTTTATTATGAACTTAGTGAAAACTTTACTCCCCTAAACAAACCTCTTTGAATCTTGCCATTTTCCTGCTTCTCACCTTTTGTACTGAATAGAAAAACTTTTGTTTATTCACACAAAGTGCTGCCATAAATAACTTTTAAAAATATTTTTTTGAAAGGCTCTATTACTATGAAACTGCAGTGCCTCCCTGCAAAAGGAATGCAAATGCCTAGTTTACTCTAAGATCTTAGTTGCAGCAAAAGTTGATTCTTCTACATATTTACAGAAAGTGTTACTTTTCTATTTACAGGGCAGAAAAAAGGCAATGTACTCTATCCTACATGTGACTGAAAAGCTATCATCTCCAACTCCTCAGCCAGAAACTGCTCATCTTTCTGTACAGCTTCTGTCCCTACTCACCTTTCACCCACACGTTTTTCACGGGTAAGAAATCTAAAGGGGTAATGAAAGGGGACGTTCATCTTGCATCAGCTAATTCCTCACCTTCCTGTTTCATGCTGTAGCGCAGACACACTGCTGTTATTTTTTTCTACCATCTCAATAATATTTGAATGGGACCTGAGATGGAAGTAATTTAATAAAATGTACTATAGAAGTCAATGGCAGAGCCAGGAGCAATTAGAATTAATCTAATATTTTCCATTACAAGACTGTTCTCAGTTACTTATGGTTTTGCCAACATTTAATTCTTGGGCTTAGATTTTCTGTATCAGGTATGTGATTCAGACAGAAAATATTTTTAGAAAGTTACAGCTGAGACAGTCCAAACACATACTTAGAGAAAAATACATTTTACATTATCCATGCCAAAAAATCCAATCAAAAACCCAAAACCCAATCCAAAGCAAAACCCAAACTATTTCGCTCAAATTTCTCCAAGATGTGGACAAGAAGACTAGGAAGACATCTGGGAGGCAAATTTGGCCAAGTCATAAACTTCTGGAAAACTGCCTAACTCCTAACAAAACTTTGCACAGAGTACATTCATAATGTAGTTTTTCTAATAGGATAGTCACTGCTGGTGCTGTTATTTTCACAGCATGTCTGAACTGATTGAAAGCTCATGACATCTCCAAAAAATTAGGATAAATTTCAGGGCTACAGAACACTTTTCTATTCCGGAGCAGCTATAATATTAGGGAGCAGAAAAACAACTGGAGGACATTTTGAAGTTTTGTCTAAGAGATGCTGGACAGGAATCTATGCTATGGTACAGGGAAACAACACCTGAAAAGACCATACTGTGTTACCATTAAAATAAGGTGGCTAAGAAAGAGTAGGAGAAGGGGCTTGTAGTGTGAAATACTCCTACTCTTGTATTCTTAAAGGAAATGCACAGTTCCACTGTGTATGAATCAGAAATTTATGTCACTGCATTTGCTTGCTGTGAAAACCCACTGTTAACACATGGTACCCCTTCTCCCTCCCTCCACAGCTGGTGGGGCAGCTGGATGACAAAAACTCAAGCTCTCTTAGTCAAGAGGTCTGCATCAGGAACCTCAAACTTCCACATTCACCGGTCATATGTCTGGGGCAGTACCTATATAAATGATATATTCCCTTCCCTTAATTCCTAGTTACCTGCTCAGGGGTGAAAGAAAAAAAAAGGGGGAACTGTTAAGAAACAATGGTTGTGAATTTAAATGTTCACAGTGCCATTTAAGCTTTTCACACAATGCAATCCAGTTGCTCTACATACCTACTTGTAGCAGTCAGTCACACACTCCTTTTCTCCACTGAATGTCCACTTAGCTCAGCATACCTGACTGACAGTGTGGTGGGAACAAATGAGCAAATGACAAAGGTCCTCAGGGGATCCTTCCATGTAAGAACTAAAAAAAAAACATTTAAAAAGGCAAGAAAACCACACTTACAGAAAAGTATGGCAAATAGTAATTTCATGGTTACTTAGAAAACCTTAGATCTAAAATCCAAGTGCTTCTGCAATGCTGAACAACTTATATCATGTTCTTTCCTAGGAAAACCTACTTAGAGCATCCAGATCGGGCACAGTTCAGAGGCCTGAAGTCCAAGCCCTAATCCCACATTTTTTTATTATATTATGATATTCTATTATAATTCTATTCCCATATCTTCCTTTCTTTTTTGATAACATTTTCTATCAAATCTTCTATCCATTCTTTTTAAAGAACCAATGAAAAATTACTTCATGCAGAGATCACTCAATTTTTCCAGAAAAATAAGACTATTACCATACCTAGTGCCAAATGGGGCTTATTTAATAATTTCATTGGAAAGCGTATATTAGATAAACACTGGAGCTGGGGCCCAGAGAAGTAGTGGAGAAAGCCAAAACATGATAGGACATGACCCTGTGGAATCTGATCTACATTGGCCCTGTGTGGAGCAGGGGTGGTGGTGGGGGCGTGCCTGGATCTCCATGGGCCCCTGCCAATCTAAATGATCCTATGATCCTATGAAAGTCCCTTCCAGGGCAGGAGGAAAAGTAAAAAGATGAAAAAAATTGCTTCTTTTTCTACGGTCATTTTTTGGAAGACACTTAGAAGACCCAGTTATATATTCATGACTGTCACAAATTTTACAGTTTTTTGGGTGTTTTTGTTATCAAGAAGCAATTTGCTCCTCAGGTTTGCAAAGTTTCTCCGAAGATCCTGTTGCAATATTTTGAAAAAGGTGAATGGGATGGAAGATGATAGATATTCCCATTAGCTTCATGCTATTTCTCTTCTTAAGAGTCTTTCATCTTTCCCACCAGGCATAGAAAAAAAACCCCTTAGGCCCAAAAGTTACTATCAAAACAGCTATTTATTTGCAATTGACAAATTCCTCCCAAATTACAAAGAATGCTGGTTTGTTCTTACAGAAATTCCAGTGACCCAGGAAGGAATCTCAAGCATGCCCCACCTTTCTGGTTTTTTCCATTTCCTCTGTGACTTCCAAAGTGCTTTCTTATACATTTATTTTTTCCATTCCAAACAAGGAAAATACTAGCTTTTATGGGTTCTACAAACAAAAGTAAAATGTCTCAGATTGCTGGCGATTTAACAGTATCTTCATTGCTGTTATCACTGCACAGTATAGTACACTGCCTGTAACACTAGCAATAACTAGAGCTTTCCATGTGTCGTAAAAGTTGCTGGATTAGTGAGGAAGTTTATCAGATTACCAATATTTACTATTCATGAACTTACAATTACACACTGATTAATACATGTATATAGCACACTGAAAGTTACTATTTAATCCTATGCTAAGCGATTAGGATTTAAGGTGAAGTTTCTAGCTGGAGAAGCCTTTTCTATGTTCAGAAACCTGCAAACCATCAACCTATGTTCAACAAAACATACTAAAAATTGAAAGTTCAGCAACATTTTGCAGTAAAAATAATTTAATATCCAATAAATAAACAGTATATAATCAAAACTCTCTTTTTCCTAGTTATCTAAATTGATCCACAATGTAATAAAAATCCCAAGATCTATGGTCCACTAATCCACATCAAACCAAATCACACAGACTCATGCAAAATGTGCCCAATTCTGTGTATGCATCCTAAAATGCAGAAGAAAGCATTATGCTGTCAAAGCAAACTATTTTTAAATGTGCAGCATGTAAGAGGAATTGTACTGTTGGTTAAAAATAAGGGTCTCCAAAAATGCTAAAGATGTCAAAATAACCTTTTTTAGGCCCAGTGTCTGTTTAGCAGATAACTGAAGCAAAGACCAATCTCCAAATGCTACAAAAAACCCAAAGATACACAAATGATCTTCATCAAGAAAAACCAGCTCAGTTACTAGATGAAAAAGGAAAGCATGTGAGAGTAAGAACAGTAAAAAACCCCAGGAAAATACAAATCTTGTAAGCACAGGCTTTTACATCCAGCTAAAATTACACAACTGTGAAATGATCTACTTACAATGCCAGATCTATACACATTTAGAAGTTGTTTAGGTTTTGAGGTATTTTTGTAATTTTGAGGTAGCAGAAACCATCTAGTAATTAATGAACACGTTGTGCTTAATACATCAATCAATCAATCCTCTGCCTGCTTGTAACAAGAGGTGCTTAAATATTAACATATCAGAAATAGAAGCCTGAAAACAGTTTTCATACTTTCCCTTGTTCTTAAAATGGGAATTCAAATGCTGTAAATTTTTGGTAGAAAGTCTCACTACTGACTAAACACTAACACAATACCTCCTCTCTCCTACCCCCTTCATACCAGCTGACTCACAGTGCTGTGATACCAGCCTCAAGAAATATTCTTCCACAGATTATGGTCCAGTCTAAAATAAGAAATTAAAACATGTTTCCTCTTTTTCCACCTTGCCTTTAAGGTGTTTTCATCAGTGAAAAGTTAGCTTTCACTTTACTTTCTACACTTTTGTTAATGTGAAGAAAAAGGTTCTCTGACTAAAAAAACCTCAGGTGACTTGCTTCCAAATCAGATTTCTACTGTCCCCTCTCAAGACACCTATTTACATGAAATCTCTTATAGTTTCTCTGCCTGTATAAAATGCAGATGCCACTGCACATCAGGCCTGTGTTTGCCTCTCTGCACAGACAGTCCAAAACAGTTTTCCTGATCTGTTTCAACTTGAAATGTTGTCAATATATGGATTGTCTTGCTTTCTAATTCAGTGAAAAATCTAGTTTTCCATTAGTCTCTGCCTTTCTAATTTTCGATACAGCTTTACTAAATGTAATTATTAAAGGCAGATTCAAGAAAGCAATTACTGAGCTACTGGTTTGTATCTCTGAAGTCTTAATAAGGAACAAGAAGTTGAAGTGACAGAAACACTGCAAAATCTGTAAATTAAAACAAAAAAAAAGTCAAACCAAAACAAACCAGGCGATGTGCTTACTTTATTATGTACAATACAACAGAGAGAGAAAAAGAACAGTATGGAAAATCGCTACATGTTTGGGGCAACCACACAATAATCTGTTACCACAAACGAGTTTTAGTCTTTTTATCACTGGGCCGCGTATTAGAACTGCAAGTGTATTTCAAAACTACTGCAGAAATAGCTCTAGAAAGAATTTTATAAATATCAGATCCAGAATGGGATTGCTAACAATGGAAAGTGGCATTTGACCCTCTTTTGGGGGGCATTTTCAATGTGTTCTAGAGGTTACAGTATTTGGAAGCCGGACTATGAGATATCTAATCTCACTTGCCAGTATAAGGAACTAAGTACTCAAAGTAAAATAAAGCTCATTTGGAAAAAAAAAAAAAGGAAAAAGTAGACAATTACATTAGATTGGTCTAAATGTATAAAGTATCCTAAAGCACAGTTAGGCACTAAGTTGAAGCACAGCCCTCTTGCTAGCTTCTAGAGAATTTGAATAATTCTCAAGATTTGAGTTCAGACATACAAGACTGCATATAGAGTATCTTCCTGCTGTGTAATGACCTGCTCCACCCCACAAGTCAATCACCTCCCTTTCTCTCCGACAAAAAAGTGGATAATACAATGAATTCAGTTACCAAAGTCCTGCTTAACAGCCACACCTTGACACCACTCTTTTTGTTACAATTATTGTATGCACACTAATATTGTTTGGTTATTTTTTGTATCAGAAGAAGTGACATTTTTTTATTTGCAAGACCACAATACTGGTTCTGAGTATGACTTCATGAGGTAAATTAGAAATAAACTCAAAATAATTTTCTTATTTAAAATTAACATCAGCCTACAAAGAGCTGTCCAGCAGCCTCCCTTTCACAACTATTGTTGATAATACAAAGTAAATTAATTTAAATATGCTAACAATTGATGACTTAGCATCATGTACTTTACATTCCATTGTGCTCATTACAAAGTTATAATGTCAGGTGAGCACCTGGTCATTCTCTGTATACAACACAAAGGACCTAATAATTGACAATATAAAGAAATGTAGAGGTGTGATCTGATGTCCAAGAAAACAGGGAATGCATGTAATTTAGAGTGGTTATGCTTGACTATTCTTAACCAAGTTTCATGCCAGTCTCAAGAAACCTGTTCTAAGTGTTCCAGATGAGGACAACTATTGTCTGAAAGCCCTGCAGAAACCCCTTAGAGACAGAGGTGATGAAAACCTAAGAGCCCAAACTGAGAACTCCAGAAGTCAATGGGAATCATGACACCTGCTCTGAATCCAAGCCTCTTAGCTGAGACATCTTGGTATATATGAACAGTATGGCCAGTGACTGGTGAAGACCCAGTTGCCAATACATAAGCACTGACCTCATGGCACATGCCCAAAACCTGACCAAGCAGAAGCATGGGCTTTTCTTCACACAAATTATCCTTCAGTAGTGGATAAGAATGAAATGATTAAAGCATGAAACATTATTACGGCAGCAAAGATATCAAAGAATCACGTAAGGGCTTGGGTTGAAAGGCAGCATAAAGATCATGTAGTTCTACCTCCCCTGTCATGGGCAGAAACACCTTCCACTATGTGGGGCTCAGGGCCCCAGTCAACCTAGCCTTGAACACTTCCAGGGACAGGGCATTCACAGCTTCTCTGGACAACTTCTTCTAGTACCTTACCACACTCACAATAAAGAATTTCTTTATTATGTCTAATTTAAATCTACTCTTTTTCAGTTTAATTCCATTGTCCCTTGTTTTATCACTACACACTCTTGTTAAAAGTCCCTCTTCAGCTTTCTTGTAGACTGCCGTTAGGTACTGAATGTTGCTATACAGTCACTCCAGAAATTTTCTTCTCTCCTGATGTTCATCTCCTGATGAACAATCTCCAATTCTCTCCGCCTTTCCTCACGGAATCAGTGCTCCATCACTCTAATCATCTTTGCGTTATTCCTCTGGATTTACTCCAACACCCTGGTGTCCTTCCTGTGCTGGGGACCCCAGAGCTGGATACAGCACTGCAGGTGGGGTCTCACTGGAGTGGAGCAGAGGTGCAGACCGTGAACTCTGTTACATTCCTGTATGCACATGCACACACCATCACACAGAGATAATGCTCCCACCTTCTCAGCGGTTTTGCCAGTGGCCAGGAGAGCGAGGTAGAGTGCAACCTGGTATCAGTGACATTGCTGTTACAAGTAGGCTAGAGTTCAGATTGCTCTGCTAACACATCAGGTTATTACTTTAACTTACAAAATGCATAGATTTTTTTAGAAATAGGTTTCATTTTGCTAATGTATTTAGTTTCTCTTCAAAACCATGACTTCCATATTTTGTTTCTTACATGGCAGTAAGTATAGTAAAGACATATATATATATAGCAAGGTATATATATATATATTGCATAGGAAGGATTAAACCAACACTCAAGATGAACAGCCAAGTACCATGCACCTGTTCAAACAGCTTAAATGGTTATCTACCCCCAACCATCTATTACAGAAACTTCCTCTCCTCACAAAAAACTGTGTTCTGAAGCTCTTATTGTAAATTTCTTATGGTAAAATAGGAGCAAGTATGTTCCACAGCATAAGACCCATAATAAAGCAATTATAAATGAAACACTGAATAGTACTAAACTCTCTCTTCTTCATCCTAACTCCTGGCAGTTGATCTTCACTGGAATCGTGAAGTGTATCAAAAAGACTTCAAACTAGAAAAAACCCTGCACATTTCAGCTACAATTCCCCACGATGGAATAGAATTGTTTTCATAGTTAGTCCTCTACTGACATTTTTAAAAGTATTTTTAAGCTTCTTCACAACTGAAAAACAACATAAGCAACCAAAATACCTCATTTTTTTTTATTCTCTAGTGAAATATTGAAGTGAGTTCTCTAATGCTTTGAAAGAGTATGCTAGCATGGATAGATATTCTACTCATTGTACGGTGCCTAGGAGAATATTTTTAATATTTATTTATTCTTTCCTCATTTTAACATCAAGTAGGACCCAAGATTTACTACCAAAAGGCAAGAATAAAAATAAAGGTAACTTCTACGTGAGCCATTCTGTTCAGTGCTGTCCTGCAATATAAAAATCCTTTTTATTCTCTCCAGTCCTTTTGAATGATTTGACTTGTACAAGCCAGAATCATTTTGTTGCATGCTTATGGAAAATGAAAAATCTTGTCTGTAGCAATATCAAATCATTTATACACAGCAGACATCAGCTGTCATTTCTGTCTATCCCAGCAGTACACCCCCTCCCACACTTCTCTCTTTAGTCTAGGTGAGCTGTCAAGTTTCTAGTTTCTGATGTGTATTTACATCATTCAATGACATCTGACAGTAGTGAAAGGCCACAGAAAACTGCTTATTGATCAGAGCAAAACTAGTTGACGGAACAGATGAGGTTGTATCACAGAAATGCAGCCACACTCAGGTGATGACATTTTGCTCCCTTGTATACAAGTGCTTAATGGAATACAACTTCATTATATCATGCCACTAGTGTTTAAAGAATTGCACGGTTCTCATGAGTGTTTTGTCTATGAGGTGATGAGGACAATCTATTTGTACTGGTACCAATGTATTACTAACCTGTTTTGCTCATGAGCACTTGCAAACTACCAGCCAATGTGTCCTGATGAATATAATAAGAGACACTGAAGACTCAATCTTGCCAAAATCTAATTGAGCTGACCTTTTAAAAAAAGATGGAATTACCATTTAGGGAGCCAGATCTACTTGAGATTTAGTTCTGCAGAATTCTGTGCTGCTTAGTAAAGACATTTTAAATGACCACTTTTATGCTTGGGACCGGTACAGTTTCCCAGTGGAAGTGATAACTCATCATTAGTATTTCAGAGGTTATTACATCAACTTGTATGAGAGTCTTTCAAACTGTATTGATTTAAATGCTGAAGAGTTCATGGGCAGAGGCTCTCCATACAAAATGTCCTGCAGCTAAAATATTAATTTTCTTATTTTCATTACTTTCTCCTTTTGTTATCTTGAACAGAAAACTAATTTTCCACAGAGTAACCTGTCAGGGTATAATTACAGTTTACAACCATTTCTTACAGGATCTATGTTTGCATTAGCAGTCTAACTGGAAAAGTCAGGACAATGTTAGCACTAAATAAACTGCAGTGATTCAGAAAAAGCCGGTGTGTTACAAGTAGTACCTGAAGGGCTTGAAATCATGAAACTTCTAGGGGTACAGCATAGACATCAGAAGAACTTGCTTTCCATTTCGTATCTTACAGAAGACAGCAGCAGTAGCTTTTTGTTCCCAAGAAAAAAAATCCAGAAGGAGAAAAGTTGCTGATGGTCCAAAAGTTGCTCTTCACAACGTGTAAATGATGCTCAACCTTTCTAAGTTAAGCCTTGCATTCAGGGTAACTGCTTATAAATGAATACAGTCTTCCAATTCAATACAAAACTATTCACCGCCTCAGACACAGAAAATTCTTTCCATTTCAAGGGGAAGGAGATAAAAGACTCAGTTCTCAGAGAAGGCATATACAACCTATACCTTGATTTAGGAAAGCAGCATGAAACCAGAGGTTGACTAAATCCAAATTCCATACAACTAGAGAAGTCCAAGCTTTAAAAATAACCAAGAAATGTATAGAAATAATGTCTTAAACAAGCAAAATACATCTTCTGCTATTTCACAGTAGAAACAACATGGACTAATCTGTACAAATTTATTAATACCAAAGGAAAAAGGTGATATCAGTCTTGCTAATTTTCAGTCCAGTTGTTATCACCAAAACTTCTTTCAGACAAAACCAGTCATGGTTAGAAGTGTCTTGTTCTTTTCTTGGTGTTCTTGTAATGCAATTTCTGCAAAAAATCTAGAAGAATTTTGCTTTCAGACTCAAAAAATTTGGGGTAAACTGAGATTTTCAGAGGTCACCTGGCTAAGACTGAATCAAGCTACAGGTACAGAGCAATTACTTTTCCCACTCTAATAAGCTTTCCAATTCCTCCTCCAAAGAGGGGGGAGAAAAAGGCAACACAACTGACAACACATGACTGAATTTATTTTATTAATTCTGGCAAAACAATTTCCTCATTTTGTTGGGGTTTTTTTGTTTCTTTTTTTTTTTCTTCTTAGAAGCAGATGAATTATCTCACTGAACCTTAAGAATTTCAATGTGTACTAATAATTTATGATGGAAAATTTCAGCCCAGAAGCCAATATTTACAATGATTCACAAAAATGAAACCAAGAACTCATTCATAGCAAACAGCTTTCAAATACATCTTCAACATTTTTCACAGCTAGCTCAGTCTGCATCTAAAAGAAACTGTGTCATCTCAGATGCTGTGGTTAACTGTCAGCATTTGTTTGCACATAAACAAACCCATGCATATTTAATATGTACAGATCTAAGGGGAAAATGGAAGATAAAGAAACAGTCACACACTCAATGCATATGATGCCAAATGTCTAAAAAGCAAACTGTCTGTAATCTTCTTGAAGTTAGTGGGAAGGAAAGAGGAAGTGCCCCAGACGATGGACAAGTATAGACAGGATATTATTTTAGGTACATTTAAGAAACTTATTTTAGCCCTGAGGTTTTTCTTGAACAAAGAAAACAAAGAAGTGTTCTGCATTTTTTAAAAAAATCTTTAACTGCATAAGCTTTTACTCATAAGAACTCAAAATTATCAAGAAGAATAGAAGAATATCTTTAGACAAGAAGTTGAAGACAAATTACATTTCGTTCCTTCCAAGTCTGGTTCTTGTTCTTTTTGCTTATACAGAAAACAGGAAATTCTCTTCATCTCAGTTGTCTCATGTGCATAAATATCTGGGCTGAAAGCCTTGACACTGACACTGATGATGGCAGCAATTCCTAACCAATTATGAAAAAACAAAAAACCCTAACTGAACCTACTTTTAATTTAACCCTGGATCTAAAACTATTTGTTTTATTTGAAATGTAAAGTATCTGTCTAAAACACAAGAAACATCTATCTTCATTCAATGAAGTCACCCTGAAAATTAAGGAAACAAGATTCAATACCAATAATTCCCAAATTGCGCTAATACCTTTGAGTCACTTCTCTTAGGAAAAATATGTAGCCATACATTTCCACTCTTTTAGAACAGGAGCTAAGAGACATGGAGACAGACTGTATAACAGGCTGCTGATATAAGGATGTATAGAGGATATGCAAAATTTTAAAGTGAATTATGACGTACACACTTCACTCTTTCAGTCTTTAGATAATGTAAAAAAACTTTACATCTGATAATGTTATTAATTAATTTCTTTTAGATTCAGCTATTACAGTTCTACAACAGATCCTAATTGTACCACGCAATAATCCAAATGACTTGCTCATATTTAGGGCACCATTTTAATATTCCTTGATTTCATTATACAAAACATACATCACAAGCATTTGTTTCTGGTTTAGATGACACAGTAGACCTTTTCTTCCCTGTGAATAATTCACAGAAAGCCTACATCACTTCAAAAGAACAGAAACTGAGTCTTTATGACAGGGATATATGAACTGGGTAAATGCCCAAGCCATTGCTCAAAGCATGCCTGTAGCAGTATCATCACTTCTTCCTGGACAGGCACACTTAGCTGAAGCAATGACTTTTCTGTTTTCTTAGTTAAACTCAATGGAGTTAAAGTCAAAGTCAAAAAAAAAAAACCTAATACTTGGATTCATTATGCATTAGAGGCATCTTTCTTTGTTAGTGAATAAGTATAGATTTTAGTGCCATAGACTGTTGTCTTATAAAAGGTTCACAATACACTAAGAACCCAACATTTCTAAAAGGAGTCCTGAAAGACTAAGGAAAACAAATGCATGTAGTCCCAAACATTACATTATTAACTATTTTGCAGTAATTTACAGTTCTCTCTGTAATTTTGAATTCCAAAGCATGAAGCACTGAAACCTGCATCAACCATATAATTACATCTTTCCATTGGAAAATATCACTTAGGAGGGCTCCTTTAAGCAGGGATTCGTGTTTGCAGTGAAGGTACACCACTCAAAAGGATTCCACATTTAGGCTCTGTGATAACTGCAGCACTGTCACTTTTTGATGCCTCCTCCAGGATCAGTCTTCTTACTGTGCTCCTTGACAAAATTATCAATTTTTCTTCTGTACAAAGTTCAGTGTACAAGAAGTAACTTCCAAAACCAGAATGACATTTACTACCGTATGATGTAACATGTCTTTTCACCCTGTTTAGGTGGCTTTACTGACCAATTCTCAGTTACATTACTGCTTGGGCATTTGAAATCTTTTTCTTCTTGAAAAAATTTTTTGTACTATTTTTCACTTTTATTAAAGTTAAGTTTGAAGCTTTTTATGTTAAGTACAAGTATACTTGAAAATGAGATTGAGTTTAAAAAAGGTAAATTGATACATCTGTGATTTTAGAAAAGCCTAATCAGAATCAAAATTTATAATGTACCTGCAGAAAAGCAGTACATAGACAAAAAAGGAAACATATGTTTAAAATAAAACATAGAAATACTGTTTCAGTCAATAAAGTGATAAAATATTTTTATCTTCTCAGATCTTAGAACATGTTCCCTTTATCTGGTCTGAACATACAAGTCTGGTGATTTTGCCAACATTCTCCAAAACATTTTTTGGATATTTTTTGAAGAGTGTCCATCTTTTCTCTATGGATGAAGAAGCAAAGGAATGGTTTGCTTGGTTTCTTTCTGTTATCTCATGCACCAGGTTGCTGTGTGAAAATGTAGTTTAATATGTTGATAATTGTCATATTCCTAATTAATATCAAACGCCTGAACTCTCCAAGACTTATTTCATTCTGACTCCAAATAGGTAGCCTTTTTGAAGAAAAAGGTGCAAATATCAATACAAGAAATCACTGATACAACAACCATTTGCTGTAATACTTACTAAAAAAAAACAAAAAACAACTCAAAAACCCCCCAAAGCCAATAATCTCCCAATTATGACTACTCATTTATCATTAATCATTAGAATAAATCATCTGTGGGTCATGTTAAGTAATGTGAAGTGGTAAGTATTAGCATTACCTAACTGTAGCTAATAATCTCTGTGCTATCATGTTAGCAACAATACTGTAAAGCTACTGCAGAATTTTGCATCAACCAAAGAGGTAGAAATACTCACATTTACTCTTCTAAAGCTATGATAAACGTAATAAAAGATAATAATGTATCTGAAATGAATTTGAAACTAATTTTGGTGGGGATCTGGAGTTAGACAAGCAGCCACATTATGGTGCACTGGGCCAAAAGGAACCATGTTTGATCCCCACCACCACCTTTGGAATCCTCAGCACACGAGAGACACGAAATTCCTGGGGCAGGACCAACAGAGGGCTTCAAAGGTTTTTAGGGGACTGGAGAATCTCTCCTATGAGGAAGGCTGAGGGAGCTGGGCCTGTTTAGCCTTGAGAAGAGATGGCTACAAGGGGACCTCACCAATGTCTATGAGTACCTGAAGGGAGGGTGCCAAGAGGATGGACCAGGCTCTGCTTGGTGGTGCCAAGCAACAGAATGAGGCAACAGGCAGAAATTGATGCACTGGAAGTTCCACCTGAACATGTGGGAGAACTTCACCGTGCAAGAGTGACTGAGCACTGGAAAAATCACCCAGAGAGGTTTTGGAGTCTCCCTCACTGCAGGATATTCAAAAGCCATCTGGACACAATCCTGAGTAATGTACTCTATGGGACACTCCTTGAACAGGGATCTTGGACAAAGTGACTTCCAGCAGTCCCTTCCAACCATTAACATTCTCTGATGCTGTGAAAAGGAGACCAAGCTTTCCTTTTCAAGATCAATTTTGAAGAAATAAGGGCTACATATAAAGGCATTAAAATATGTTAGGCTTAGATGACCAGAACAACCAGTTTACATGGGGGCAGAGAGAATAAAGAAAAGCTATGATTTATTTAAGCCATTATGACTTCACTGGAAGTGCAGAGAAAAAATATTACAAGAAGGAAAAACAAGTAGTCTCACTAAAAAAAAAAATCACATAAAGTTTAACTAATTTTGTGAATTCAAGAAAAGATGTGCTGCAAAGATGCTAATAGTTTTTGTGTTACAGGATTACAAAATTGTTACTCTCTTCCAATTAAAAATGGAGCATAGTCATTTAAAGACATTTCTCTGCTTGTATGATACCAATTTTTGGACTACTTAAAGAAACAAAGTATCAATTTTATGAACTAAGAATACAAGGAAAAGATTGATTACTCTTCTTTTCACTCATTTCTTCACCATTCCCTTTCTTCCCTGCTACACACTTCTAAGTAAAGAGACAACAGTTAGGGAACAGAAGAAACAAAGATACTCTTTATTATAATACAAAATTACCAAGATAAATAGAATTTCAACCACTTCACTGAAAAAAGGGAGACAGACACACACTTGAGCCAATCTTTCATTTTCTTGTCAAAGTGTGCAAAAGTGATCAGCACAAGTTTTCAGATACTGTCATCAATCCAATTAAGCAAATCTCATCAGGCACAGAAAAACAAGCAAATGCTGGTCCTTACTACCTTGCTATTACTTTTTCTGCTCCCATCTGCTCCTGTGCCAGTATTACTGAAATTAATCACTTTATCCTTTCAGACAGCCTCTGAAGTAATAATCACGAGCATTACAAATATGCTCTTACCCTCTGTCTCCGTTTCACCTGACTCCACGTGGTTATCCATGTTTTTCTGAAGGAAACTACCAGACCACTGTGACTTGCCTGAGTTGGAAACTAAACTCTCAGGTCCTGGATCTCAGCTAAGCCACCAGACTGGGGTGATTTTTGCTGGAAAATTGGGCTTTCTCCATGAACCACTTATACTGAAGATTCTCTGTGGCTTCCAACTCTTGAAATAAGGCCTGAGCTCCTGCACACTGCTGTGGCACAGAATAACACATGCACACAAACTACTGCAGTAAGTGTGGAAGAGGACATCATAGAAAGGGTAAGAATATAAATAGCATAGCTATTTCCATCAAATTATGTGCAAAGCATCCCTCATTAAGAAATCTTAGTAAAGAAAATATTACAAACTACAAATCTCAGTCTTTAATTTAAAACTGGATAAATGCCCCATTTAAGAAAAGATTATGTCCGTTCACAATCATTAAGATGCTTTCATCTTTCTTCAATGTTATAGACAAAACATTTTAAATCCTAAGATATAGATTTTAGAAGAGAGCAGGAGGGAAAGATGTATTTCACAACACTGCCACTACAGAAAAACTGGGAACAGATGGATCTTATATATCGGTTTGAAGTGACTGCATTGATCATCAACTAGTTGCACAATTAACTGCTTGACTTAGAAGACCAGGATATCTTCACCCATCTATTTCATTTAACAGATGCATACATGCTTGATACCCTTCTCCTAGGTTTTTTAAAATGGCCTTAAAGTTTGACTTTGAGAGAAGTGGAAGAATACACTATTGAAGCATTTATGTGGCACACTGACCTACCTCACTAGACTTTCCAGCCTCTTTTATCGAGTTAGGGCATGGAAATACAGTAACCCCAACCAGAATCACTTTCTTTTCAGCACACACTGCCTTTTCACAAACTGCGAAGACTCTCTCAAAGACACTTCTGAAACTGTATCATTAGATATACAGTCTGTGATATAGCCATGCTTCATAGTTAGCTTATAAAAGGTTAACTATCATGCATGCTTTTGTACAGAGACTCCCAACTCAAAGAAAAAACCAGTAACTTAATAAACAATGAGTAGAGCTCTTCTCTAGGATTTCTTCAAGTGTGCAAGCATGCGCAATTAAAAAGAGTAATTAAAATTAGCTGCACATTTCCCAAATTCAGTGCACAGAGTGACCCCTACTGGTCTGTTAAGCACCCCAGCAAAGATACAAACTGACAAGAGCCATCACTGCAAGGACTGAACCTAAGCTAACTTACAGGGACAACCCTCAGGCTGAGCATGCATACCTTATTCAAGCTACAGAATGACTAATACTGATAACTTAGTAGAGGCAAAAACACTCCAGTGCTTCCTATGGCCTTTTAAAGTTTAATTCCTCTTGTTACTATAAACATCCAAAATTATCAAGTAGATGGCTTGTAAAGAACACTACCTATTTACCAGTATCTATAGCTGGAAACCATATTATTATGAAGAATTTTAATTAAAGAAAAGAAGCAACTTAAAAAACACCCAGAAGAAATAAACTTTAGTTTGTTTAGATGTTTCTAAATGAGAAAAATGTATACTTCCTGTGCATTCACAATTGAACATGAACGGGAATTACAACAAGCCCCCGTGATTCAGATGTTGGTTGCTACTCTTTTATTTTATACATAAAAATCAAGTCACAGGAGTGTCTAATAATTTGTCTGCTTTAATGTACAACTAATGAGCAAGGTAATCAATAGTGCTCCGTAACACACACAATTTATCACCTAATACACTATTTTATTATTTTAATGCTGTAAGAGTATCTATTAAAGATCTTAGCACTAACACGAGTACATTAAAAGGAAAATAAAAGGAGGGTATGGCTGTTTATGTGAAATGCTGAATGTTCTCTTATTTTTGTAAATAAATATATTAGACACACATACACATACTTATCAGAACTCAGCTAGAATCAAAAACTCGAAAACAGCAAAACTAAGACAAGTGTGAAATCCATTTCTTTGACCATTGGACTTTTTAGTAACAAGCACAGGATTACAACATAAAGTGCAGGAGATAGAACAAACAAATACTTGCTTCTGACTTCACTTCAGCTAGAAGTAATCCCAAGAATTTAGTAAAAGAAAGCAGCGCTGATTCCCACTTCTGAAGAAAACCTTTGCTTAGAAAGCTTAAGCAATTTCTCTGCTTCAAAATTTCTGCTAATTAAAAAGGAATATGTTGTGACTGCAAGTTTCCATTGCATCTGAACCAAGTCAGTCCAATGTTGCTCAATATGTGCTCATACTGGGAGCTTACAAAACAGGCTGCTCAGGAGTAGCTGAGTCAGCCTCCAGGTCCAGAGGCAAAATCGGAACCTCACTGGCCACCAGCAGGCTGACCTGCACCCTGGCTCTTACTTCTGACCACCAGTCAGGCTGTTGAAGCAAATAATTACAGGCACAATTTATTTTTAAAATGCACTCAACCAGTTCTAACTTAGTACGCCAAATCCCTAGAGCCTTCAACAGGAGCTCAGCATTTTAGAGATATTTTATTTTTGGGAGCCATATTTAAATATTTACAATGTTACACAAAGGAGAATAAGAAGAAGAAAAAAGAAACCAACAGTGACATGCTATAAAACATTTAAGAAGCCTGTAACTCAGCTATTTTTTCCCCAAACTATACAGTGAACTTTTCTATTGTTTTCACTGAAATACTGAGTACTACAACATCCATTGTAAAAGTATAAATTTAGACATTATTCCACCAAAAGAAATACAACAAAACCATTGAGGTTAAAAGTCAAGAACTCCAGAGTCACAGAATTCAAGAAATCATCCTGTCCTTGTACAATTTAATCAATCCCATCGGGCTTGCCTCAACTGCTAATTAAAAACTTACTCCTCAAGATCTTTGCAGTATTCACTGAGCAAGTGTTCTACCATAGCTGTGGTTGGTCTTGCTCATGTTTGATCCTGGGTCTTGTAAGTGCCCTCTAAACACAAAGCTGGACCAAACACCAAGCTGAGTGGCACAGTTCATTCGCTGACGAGAAGGGATGTCATCCAGAGGAACCATGACAGGCTTGACAAGTGAGCCCATATGAACTTCATGAAATTCAACAAGGCCAAGAGCAAACATGGGTTTGGTTAACCCCCAGTATCAATACAGGCTGGGGTATGAATGGGTTGAGAGCAGCCCAGCAGAAAAGGATTTGTGCTATTGGTGAGTGAAAAGCTGGGCATGACCCAGCAATGTGTGCTCACGGCCCAGAGAGCCAATTGCATCCTGGGCAGCATCAAAAGCAGCATGGCCAGCAGGGAGAAGGGGGAGATTCTCCCTCTCTGCTCTGGCAAGATTCCACCTGAAGTGCTTGGGTCCCCAGTGACATGAAAGACATGGATCTTTTGGAACAAGTCCAGAGAAGGGCCACAGAACTGACCAGAAAGCTGAAACATCCCTGCTGGGAAGAGTTGTGAAAGAAAAGAGTTGTGGTTGTTCAGCCCAAGACAAGAAGGCTCCAGGGAGATCATTTTGTGGCCTTTCAATATATAATGGAGGCTTACAGGAAAGATGGAGTCAGACCAATTTTTACCAAGATTTGCAGTGACAGGACAAGTGGCAATGTCAACTCTTAAATTAAGAGATTTAGATTGGAAACAAGGAAGAATTTTTTTATTATGAGGGTAGTGAGACACAGGCTGCCCAGAGAAGCTGTGGATATGACACCACTGGAAGTGTCAAAGGTCAGGCTGAATCTAATCAGCAGTATGATCTGCTGAAAGGTGTTCCTGCCCATGGTAAAGGGTTGAATTAGATGATTTTTAAATCAAATCTTTCCAATCCAAACTATTTCAGGATTCTATGCAAGAACGCATTTTATATTTCCAAGCTGTCTATACCAGAAAAAGGACCTAAGTCTATTGGGAACCTTGATTCCCTCTCTGGGGTAATAGAAAGTAGTGTAATGCCAAAGCTATTGCCAAGCCAGCTTCAGTACCAGACATACTAAGACAGAAGGCCCTCTGATGAAATTACAACTTCTTACCCGTTTTAGTTTCAAACCCCTGATCTCAGTACAGCAGCGCAAAGCTATGGTTTGACCGCATGGGTTCAAGAGCAAATTTGGCTGACTTGGGGATTTCACTCCTCAGTTCCTTTTCTGAGTATGCTCTCATGGCACCCTGTCTCACCTGCTCTCCACTTGCAGCTAAGCAGTCCATGCACGCACAAAGCTCTCGGGTTAAAAAAACCCAGAAGGAGGAAAGTCAGTAATCAAAGTTAAATCTTGTGTCTCTGGTGCTTGTGTTATCCAGCGCTGGGGCCTCTGAAAGGCTGACAGTCAATATATGCCAGCCATAAGATAGCTTACCTGGCTACAAACTTGCATTACCTGGCAAATGATAAATTAGTTCTCAAAGCTCTTCTGCAAGTCTGCTCACAATTTGTAAAAGGAATCATGTTTTACTATCTACAAACAAGAAATTAAAAACTGTTGTAATGTAGGAGGTAAAAATGGGTTTATTACTGGGAACTGAGTAAATGTTGACTCGTGTTGCCTACTTACCATGCTGCCCAGCATAACCTCACCCTGCTACCTTGAGAAGTATAGAAATAGCCTATTTGAGCTATGAGGAGCAAAAAATATTCATTGTAATCATATTTCTTGTCAGTGACCATGATTCTTGCATACTAGGGATATTTAAATCACTTAGCATCAAACCTCCCACGAATGCGAAAGACAGCAGTGAAACATGAGAGGTTTCTATTTAGTGTTCAGGACAGTGGCACATCACCATACTGCTGCGCATCCGGTATTTTCCATCAAGCCTTCTGTTTTAAGGTATCATTCTTGCTGAAACTGTAGAAGATTTTTTTATGATTTCCATGGTGTGAAGGGTAAAAAGCTACATCTAAACATGAGCAATAAATGGATTACATACATCAAGAACTATGCGAAGCTGAACTGTCTACGTATGTCCCTGGCTAAGAGCAGCAAGAGAGGACTAGAATGGCAAGTGGCAGAGCTCTATTCTTTGGCATTGCTCTGTCTTCGACTTCTGGCAAGGCACATGATCACACCATGGAATGGATCATACCAGTGCCTAATAGAAAGCACAAAAGAACAAGCAAACAAGAACTTACTACTGAGAATCATCACATAATGCCCTGCACCAGGGCAGAGACAAGGTCTGCACAACCAGTGAGCATGCAATAAACATCAGGAAATGGAGATAACGCTGATGTTTGAGCACACACTGACAAAGCAGCAACTCTTTCCACAAAATTAAAAATATGTACCTAATGCATTAACCAAATGCAAGACTAGGTGATACCTACAGCAAGTTACGCAGATAAGGTATATAACTTGGCAAAAAATTGTTGCCCTACAAATCCCTCAAAATAATTGTTTAAAAATACAATTTTTTTATCAGCTCCTGAAAATACTTGGGAGTAAATGGCACAAATTGTTCTGTCTTGTTATTTCTGTCATTTAGTAAACCTGAAGAGCCTTCTAACTTGTACAGTCTATCTTCATGCCCCTTCAGATGACACAGGATTGAGGTGAAATGTACCTGTGAGCAGGACCAGGATTAGAGACTCAGACCTCTGATGGGAGTCCTAACCCTCCTGTCCCCGCACTACTTTCTGCTTCACAGCTAAGCCACCAATCTAGTCACCTCTTACAAAGCCACACATCTAGCTATTTAAACACTTAGATTTCATTTTGTGGCAAATATTATTCACAGGAAGAGGCATACTGACTGAAGTAAGAGTAGCACTGAATTTTTGCAGTTTCTTGACTAGCTTATAGGAAATGTTGGCTCTGATGCTCTGCACCTCCCTTCACTGCTATGTACATTTAAAGTTATGGAACCACATACATGCAGTCCAATTCTGAAGCACCAAATGGGATACATACCAAACACAAATACTTTACTGAATAATATTAGCTGTGTCTAAAACTGGGGAAAAAACTAGAATATTTACCTCCCAGGAAGACCTTGAAAAAGGCTTACCTGGGCAAACTAACAAATTATGTTTCTTCTCTTGCATGAAGAAACAGAGATGGAGAAACTCATGATTGTTTCAGCAACTGTTCCATTATGAGACGCCTCTACATTTCCCAGGAGAGGAGAAAGAACTACTCTGTTTGGACTCTTAAAGAGTTTTAGAAAGCCACAGAATTTATAAGAGATAATAGATTAGGGGATGGATAAACAAAATTTTTGAAATAATGCAAAGGATGACAGCCAGGTGTCAAGGGGGGCTCACAAAAAGGAGCTTGAGGTCTATTCTGGCTCTGTGTTTCTGGAAGTTACCTAGCTCTTCCTGCTGTCTCCAGGCAGGACTAATTGTACTTATTCTTGACAGAAACTCCTAAGCCACCTCCAGACAAAGCTTCCACACCCTGCTCCTCAAGAGTGTTCTGGTGCTGCAGTATCTTTATTATTCAGCACCATTTCATAATTAGCCCCATACTTCTGGTGGATAGGACAGATAACTGCACAGCGTAAGACCACAACATTGCCGATCCACAGACCAACTGTCTCCTTTTTTCAACGTTTTTTTTGTTGCTGGCGACTGTCATGCAGTTCCTACTCACTGTTTTGTTTTTGATCTAAAGAGGTCCTGCTGTATTTTCTTCTTCCCATTGATCAGAGATCCAGAAAGCAATGTAACTGGCTGTAGGAGCACATACATCACCTTATTTTGTCTACACTTTTTCTCATATGCTCACATGTTTCTTAGAATGCAGTACCTAAAACTGGACACAGTACTCCACATTTAGTATACACTCCACATCAGTGACCTTTTTGTTACAGTCATATTTTGAAGCCCCAACATGCATTTGCCTTGTGACACAGCCATCCTGTGATGCATGATAACCCCCAGATCCTTTCAGGAATATCTGTTGCCTAATCTTTTGGGTGTTACTCCATGTAACTGATTATTTTTTGATAAATACAATACTTGGCACCAGTTCCTATTGAGTTAGCACCCTGTTTTCCTTTCTTAAATAAACTTTCCAATTCATCAAAATTATTTTAAACTCTACTCTCACTCTCCAGCATCTCCACAGTCACTTCCACCTTTGGTGTTGATGGCAAATTTAAATAAGGACATTCTTATTCCATCATCCACATCACTAAAATACCAAGTCATACTGGAACTCAAACAGAATCTTCAGCAATACAACCCAATAAATCCTCCTGATGCTGACATCTGCATGTGCTTCTGTGTATCTGCACCCACAAACACGTGTGTGCACGCTCATCTGTGTATCTGAATGTAAGGATATTATACTGACCACAGCACTTTGCTGGTTTTGATGTTGGTGTAGTGGCAACTGATTCAGGTTGCCTTCTGTACAAACAAAACCTCTGATAACAGCATACTCACTGGATTTAACTAACTTGTACCCTCCACAACCACCCCTTGGAAATCAGGCAGAGATGTTTTACTGATGCACAAGTAGCATACACAAAGGCTAGCACACTGTAAAAATCTATGTCTATTTTAAGAAGTCATCCTACAAAAAACCCCACCAAGAAATAAAAGCAAAATATGCTTTCATAAGTTAACATCATGCTTAAAAAGAACCTTTACTTCTTTCTTTTTTTGTGCAACATTGAACAGTGAGTTCTGGTCATAACACAGAATTACTCTAAGAAATTGTATAAAACAACATTATTTTTCTGAACTTATTTAGAACAAAAAGGGAAAAAATGCAGGCTCATTTTAAAAATTTGCTTAGCTATGCAAAGCTGCTAAGCAAATGTGGAAGCTACAGCATGAAAAAAAGTGGCAGACTTGCAGAGACTTGCTAGCGGGGTGCTTAGAGTTACACTGCTGTCAAAAATTCCCCAGGTAAACATAAAAAGAAATAGTTTGTGCTGAAGCATTTTTATAAATTCCTGAGAGATACCTTAAATATTAATAAGAACATATTTTAAAACAGTCTTTTAAATATTAAGGCATGTGCATGTATATTATATTAATGTATGACTGAATAAAATCTGTTCTTCCCACAAGAGTCACTTCAAGGTCTGTTTTTTTAAATTTTTTTTGGCTGTCCAGAGAAATCCTTGTTAACCCACACTAACATGTTCAAAATAACAAAATTCAATGATCTGGCAGTTTTTAAGAACAGATTACTGACAGGGTTTTGAATGTTTCTTAGATGAAATCACTAACTAACACCTTCACATTAATCGATTGGTGTCAGCAGAATTCTGGAGAGCTATGCTGCAGGCTCCAACAACAAAGTAGTAATCAATTAAGGAAGTCAGCTGAAAAAAATGATGCAAAGATCAGAGTTGTCAATGGCAAAATAATCTCATCTCAGTGGTGTCAAAAGAAGAGTAAAAAAAATGCCACATACTTACTTCATAGTGTAAGAAAACAATTCAAACAAATATTTAGTATTCAAATAATTGTCAAATAAATATGCCAATTAAAATCTATGAAGAAATTATTCAGAAATCTATTTTTCTAGGTCATATTTACATAATTTTATAAAAGATACATGTTAGTATAAATTGCACAGGTCTTTTAATTTTTTTTTTTACAGTATGAAATAACATACTTGCTAAAAAACCCAGGGATTTTTATTTAGAGAGCACTAACACTTCAAACAAATAATAAAAAGGTGAACACCAAGACAAATATATATCCAGTTTACTCCTTGGAAACTAATTAACATTTTTACACCTCTTACACACTTTTTGAATAGGGACAAAAAAATAGCCACTGTTTTTCTGCTGTATCTCTCATCCATAAACAACTCTAAAGCACAAATAACACTGCTTTGTTGAGCTGCTAATTTCTTGGACCTGCTGAGTTTGCAAAGATGTCCACAGCAGGGTGTTGAGAAGGGCAGTGTTAAATACCATTCAAAACAGGGTTCTCATTTCTCCATCCTCTTTGTTTGGCTATCACCATCATGAGGGCCTTCACCAAACTACATGCCATAGAAAGCTACCTGACACAATCTGTAGTGCATTCTTTACCTTCCACAAGCAAACCATCAGAATCTATTAAAATTACTTCACGCCGATAGCACTAGAGACATGACAAATCACAGGCCAAGAGTCAGATACCAAAGAATGTGTCTCAGGGCGTTGGGGCCAGGCCCATTTGCAAGCAAATGATATTGTGCGAAGCTGGCATGCTCAGTGCATGACAAACTGATGCAATTTCAGTACTGTCGGAGAAGCTGGGTGAGATTTCTCTGATGCTGGCTATGGTTAGTGTACAGAATTGTGCAGAGTTCCCAGATTTGAATCACTTGGGGCCTGAAAGGGCTTCACTTGACAA
>NW_008236932.1:1487597-1498280 GCF_000691975.1 Corvus brachyrhynchos | reverse complement strand
TTGTACTCTATTACTTTGCCTCTTATCTCTAGGCTTTGAGCACTCACGAACAAGCAAGGTCGCTTCTATTTTGACCATGATGCAACAAAACATTGCTCTTTTGTGATATGATAAATAAAACACAGCTCCGCAGACTAAACATTTTTATCAGGTCCATTTTCCACTTTTATAAGCAACAACAACTTTGGGAGCTTGTTAGAAGAGTGGAGGCTGGAAATAACCATGCAGGCAAGTTCATGAGCTTTTCACTTAGGAGTGTGATATAGCTATCTCGTTATGGTAAAAACTCATTTGAGCAATAGGGCATTAAGTTCTTAGCCTGTAACAGATAACAGTGGTATCTGTGATTACTTTAAGCAGGTTTTTACCCCCTTTCAAATCAGCAATTTTTGACAATTTAGTAGCAAAAAATAGTTCTGAATGTGCAGCATGTTACCAGTTCTTTCCTAGATAACAAACACACTTCAAAACTAACATTTTCTGTATCAGTTCACAAAATGTATTATTTAAACACTTAGCCAATTAGGAAAGTTTTGTGTTAGTGGTATTATCCTGGCCACTGCATTCAAAGATAGTAATGACAACATTCACACTTAACAAAAAAAAAAAAAAAAAAAAAAAAAAAAAAAAAAAAAAACACACTTTATTTTCATCTTGTCTTAGTTTACAGAACAATTTATTTCAGAAGAAGTTTCTTTCTTTCTCCCACCGGTTAGACAAAATAAAATCACTCTTTTAATTTAGAGTTCCATACTACAAACCAGACGGTACCAGGTTTTTTCACCCTTAAAACTACATTTAGAGGTTTTTTAAGCTGAAATTAGATACAAACCAGGAAAGCGAATATTCAAATATGAAGACTAAATGCATGTAGAGAAAAAATTATTCTACCAAGAACCTTAAAACTGTTTCTGGTCCCCATTATCACATTCGCCTTATTTCCCAGACAAATATATAGTAGCAAGTAGGTACCAAAAGATAAAATGTTAAAAGAATTCTTACCTGCAAGTGCTGAACTTTTTACAAAGTATATTTTCCTACTCTGCCTCTAATTCTGGCCACCATAAGAACTGGCTTGAGAGAAAAAAATTACTATCTGCAATAACATTCTCATCAAGTTCTTACTGAATTGTTTTAAAACACTCATAAAAATATTCTTTTCCTCATCCCAAATGTCAATAAGAATTCACGGCAAAACTTGGATGTCTGATATTGAAACATTTCTGACAAGGGAAGGTAAAACCAAAATTAGCAACAGATTTTGATAGAGAGGACAAATACGAAAAAGAAATTTTAAATTTAAAAAAAGAAACAAAAACAACAAAACCCACAAAAAAACCCCTCCAAAAACCCAAACAACAAACAAACAAAAACCAAACCAACCAAATGAAACAACAAAGACACCCACCCCAAACTCAGCCATACTTCAGAATCTACTTGAGCTTTCTAGTCACCGCATCAGAGGAAATGGTGCAAAGATGCCATTCCTACCAATCATATCCCCATTCTGAGGACTCAGCAAAAGGAAAGGCCTTTGGCATTTTCTATTCAACACCAAAAATAAATGTTTTCAGTAATTACTGACTTTTTATGCTCCCTTGCTAGAACATAAACCCAGAAGGGATGTCTTTGGCTTTTAGTGGGCGAATGAATCTCTAATTAGAAACCAGCTATCACATGTTCTCAAACTTGTTTGTAAGAATAGAAGCATTTTGAAGTTTTATAGGGAGTATGTCATCACAGGAGATAATTTTTCTTAGAATTTGGAACAAATCAGTAGAATAATAGGCTAATAGGTTTACTGATTCTATAATGGCATAACTTTCAAATCCAATGTTGGTTTGCAATTTTTTCCTAAATATCTATTTCTTCACATATTTAAAGCAAAGCTAATATTTTTATTACATTCCCCAACATTATCATAAATGTACTAGTCCGTTAATTAGTTATTAAACTGAAGACAGTTCCATTTTTTTTTCCCACATCATAAAGGAACAAGAAAGTCAGATTGTAATTACCATCACAGCTCAACTGCAAGGAGGACACATGATCAGGGAGTCCTATTCCTGGTAAGAGCCTGATTACTCAATAAAGAGTAGAGAAGTGAATCTATACACAAAGAAAGAGTCCTGTTCAAAACCAGAAGTGAAGGCAGTTAGCTGAAGTATGTATTTCTCAACACATATGGTCCTTTTTCATAAAAGCAGTGTATTGTAATCAATGCAGGCTTGCTGTTGAACAATTGATTATTTCACTACCTCATCAAGACTTTGTTTGCCCTTTTGTAAAAGATTATAAGGAAAGCTTTAGATTTCATTATTTTCCAATCTGAAGATACTGCAGCACTTGAATACCTTCTGCTCTGGTATAAAACGGGGATCCATTTTTTAAAAAGTGAATCAATTACAGGAGAGACAAGAAATATAAAAAATAAACTAATGAAGTTTGGTAATTCTTATCTTACAATTTTCAAGGTAACCTAGTGGGAGAGAAGACTTTCACAGAAGTTTTATGCTCTTTTCACTCTGTTAAAGAATTAAGTACTCAAATAGTAAGAATACCTTTTTGGATATACAATGCTTTTCACAGCATCTCATCAGGCAAACAACTATTATCAAATGTAGGCAACCCCTTTCAAGAGTGATTTTTGAAACTGTGTAGCATGTACATTATTCCGCAACTGTCTCATAGAGGCCCAGGACTTAACCGGGACCCACAAAGACTGTGACATCTAAATAAATAATGTATTAGATGTAGGTTGCAGTGGAGGTTTGGCTGTCACTTCTCATAAATTATTTACTGTAGTAAGTACCCTACACTAAGGGCAAATTCAACACCCAAAATCATCTTCTCAGATTTCCTATTTATATGCTCTTAGAACTGAAGGTTTTTTTGAACGGGAGGTGGAGCTCTCACTGCACCAACAGAGGAGGAATGAGAAGAAACATTGTTTTGAACCTGGCTTGGACATGGTGCTCCTTACTCATGGTATGCTCCTTCTGTCTCATCTTATTTCAATGCCTGAAAGTATCCAAGCCTGACTGCTGTGCCTCATATACTTTTTTAAAAAAAAAAATAAAACACAAAACAAACAACAACAACAAAAACAAAAACCAACCCTACAATATTTACTGGTTTATGAAATGTGAAATTTATAACATAATATATAGGTTGAAATAATAACTTTAAAAAGACTGTTCACAGGAAGAGGGTATTCATACTCTGGCTGCAAGACTTTTATCATCAGGACATCTCAGAATAAGTTTATTAATGGACTACATACACTTGTCCTTTCATTTTCTATTAAAAATACAATGCTGCTTTGAAACGGCATGACAACACTTTTGTTTTGTCATCAAAATCCTCTTACAGAATGCTCTCCAAAATGTTATTTTAATCTTCCCCAAGCCACAAAAATTTCAGGCTTATAGAAAACAGAACATGAAAAGTTGATACAAATCCTCATATAATTCCTGTAAACACAAAAAAATAATGGCTACTGATAGTAAGACTATGCAGAATACAGTAGCTCAAAAGCCTCCATTAGCACACTTCCATGGTGCATACCTAAACCAAGTACTTCTACTGTACCCAAATGCAGCACTGAAGTTATCCCACCAACCACTCTACACAGAAGCACCTCTTAGGTCTCATATACTGAAATGACAAGATAACTTAATAAATTACATAACAATGCTGACTAATTATCAATTAAACCTGGAATGAATTACATCAAGCGCTAAAAAATTCAAAGACCAGTTAAAATTGCATTGCAGTAAGAAAAAAGGAGAAATCTATTACATCTTCCCTCATGTTGCATTTTAAAGCCTGGTGTGTTCTCACTCCTGGCTAGTGAAGAATGTACAGAAGATTAACATTATCTTTGTTGAAAAGATTTTACAATTATCATGACTTGACACTATCTGGGAACATCACCAGAAGTAGTTAAGCATTAATCTTCTGATGAAATTATTCCGCTGATAGTATTACATTATTAACAAAACTTTGCCGCCAATACCTCTCAAAGATACAATTCAAATATATCTTTATTGTGATGCAAGTCTGAATGCCCTGCTACCTCCAATCATTCTGAAAATGTAAGTTCCTCATTAAAACCGCAAACCAGTAGATACTGTGAGAGGAATGGATAATGGATGCTTTGCAGTTGTAGTGTACTGATAGAAAGTGTCAACTTTTGGTCTTTCAGGTGAAAATTGACAGAGGTAATCATGCTGCTGCTTCTATATTCAACTGTTGACCCTTCCATTGCAAATAAAGCAAAAGGTATTTCCTGCTCAGAGAAATCTTACATGGCCCTTTCCATTAAGATTGCATGACTGTGAATCAGGGGGCCTTCGACCAATTGCACAGCAACTGGAGATCACCAGAGATACACGTCTCTGTCTGATCTGTCCACAGCTCCAACTGATCGCTACATACAAATTCAGCCAGTTTTCACTTTGGTTTTACTTCTTCCTGGTTTCTGCCTTAGCTGCCATCATGTGCACTGCAAAATTCTTTGTGTCTTACTTTACGCTCCTCAGGTTCCCACTGCATACCAAGTGGTTAGTTTCATATCACTGACAAAGTCTGTCAAACAGGAAAACTGACTTGAGGAAAGAAATTTAATTGTCACTGCTGACAAATGCACAAGTTACCCCCTGAAAAAAAAAAGAAAAAGAAGTATTTTTAGTAGCAGCAATCTGGCTTAAATTATCAAGTCTGTTTCCTCCACTAACACATGCACCTTCATTGGAACTTCAAACCCACAAAAAGCAATGATCAAAACAGCATTTTTCTGAAATCACAAAATCACTGACATCTGTAAAATTATCTTTTATCATCTTCACCATTCCTGTAGGAGAGAAATGCATCTGTACAGACCTACTCTGACACCCTTGTAGAGCAGAACATTTGAAAATCCTCTCTGAAGACACTGAGATTGTAAAAAGCTCTAATTAGACCTAATAGATATAATACTTCTGTTGAACTTCATTGAACTTGGAGTAACTGGTGTGTCACTGATTTCAACAGTACTTGTGACACAAGGTTAATAAATGGTGGGCTTATAAAAGCTTGGCTGGTAAGCAAGTAGTCTTCACCCTGGCAGATTTCATACTCAAGGCACTCAAAATCTGTTCAGAATTTTTTAAAACTACCAAGTTTACACAGTCTAGAAAAGTGAAAGCAAAAGTGCTAGAACAGTAATGCTTTGAAATCTTTTTATGTAAACTCACAATTACTCCCTCCAGGCTTTGTAATCATGAAACTTATAAACAGTCCCCCTTTATAACTTGCTATTGTGGTTTATTCTAGGTCTTCATGGAAGAACTACTAAAAACTCCCCTTCTTGACTCTGTGTACATTTATATTAACAGCAAAGAATAGTAAAATACATAAACTATACCAAACCTTAGATCTTTGTGGTTTTATACTTCCACAAACAGAAGTATAGCCTTGTAATTAAACTGCTGCTTCTATGGAGGTAAAGCCTATGGACTTTCAAAAAACCCACATTAGTTTATGATCTTACATGTCAGATCTTGCTTCTACATTTGCAACTCCAGGAGCAATTTGGAGAGTAGTATTGGAAGTGTTAATTAAAAATGCAGTAAGCACTTGTGTCAGTCAAGTATGCCCTCTGCTCTACAACACATTTAAATGTATGTCACCTTGACCTGCAATATACCACTGTAAAATTTTTTTGGTCAATATAAATCAAATGTACACTAATTTATTCAGTAAGTTTCCTGGGATCTGAATCAACATTAGAAATCTAACTAGTATTTATTATTCTGTTATTGACAAAGGGAGCATATTTAAATGACAACAAGAACACGTGGATGTCATTTCGAAGTTGAATTGTTCTCTAGGGACATCCTTAGTAAGCGCCTACATTTAAAGGTCATTCACTGCCAAATTATGAACAACTGTTGCATTTATTAGCACAGGCTCAATAGTTTAGAAGCTAGTGTCATCAATTTAAACTGACAATGAAATTTAATTGTCCACCAGGAAAACTGCCATTTCCCATATTCTGTGTTTCATCATTTTATGTATACTCCAAACAGAACTGGAACAAGTGCAAATTTACTCTGGGGTTTTTGTTTGGCTTTTTTTGTGTGGGGGAGGGGGAAAAAGACTTCCAAGATTTTATACCAGAGGAATAGTGCTTTAGTAAAGCTGAGCTGCTGAAACAAACACTTTTGAAAGAAGTGTGTTTCCCATTTACTTTATTGACAGACCCCAATCTCAAATGTTGCATAATAAGGTTTTACCCTAATTTTTTCTTCTAATCTTTTATCTTCCCCAATATTTTATCTCTCCCCCTTTTTATTTCTTAATTGCACTTTAGTTTTCCCTCTGAAGCTAGAGAGAAGTTTCCACCTTCTATGGCAAGTCATTTTCACCCTCTCCCCAGAAATGATGGATCTCTGCCCATTCCACTTTCCAAGTGCTGCTTAGTCACACCACGGGGAAAAAGAAAATAACCTGAAACAACAGGGTTAAGCTGAAAACAAACCAGTAAGTTGGTAATGAATTCCCATAAAGAAAAGGACAAACATCCCTTTTGTGTCTTTTCTTTCCAGTAAGAACACACAGTAGCAGTCTGCATCCAGGGGAACTGGATTCTGTTCTGCTAAATATAAGGAACCAGAAACACAGGGATGTCAGGAAAGCGTGTAATGGTTGCAATGCAGAGCCACCACAGAGAGGAACAACTCTCCCTTCAGTCTCTCATTTCATGCAGGAGGTCACCACCATCCCTGTTTCTAGCATTGCCATTCGGAGCATTGCCACTCTTGTCAAAAAACCCTTTGTGAGTGCTGCTTCTCTGCAATGGCCCTGGCAGTCACAGTGCAGAAGGCACCCTCTGTAACCCTCTGGAATGTGACTTGGCTGGTGGGCAGTCAGCACATCAGCAATCTTCTATCTGCTTCCATCATCCTTTTCTGCTATTAGTTGCATAACATCTGATAGTTCCTTGTTCCAGCTACTCCAGTCCAACAAAACATTTTAATTTTGAGCAAGTTAGCACTTGCAGGAAATAAAACAGTAAAAAGATCACCTGTGTAAAGTGGTACTCCTGTGATCACAGAATCGTGTAATAGTTTGGGTTGAAAGGCACTTTTAAAGGTTATCTAATCCACCCCCTCCGCAATGAGCAGGGATATAATCTAGATCAGGTTGCTGAGAGCCCCATCCAAACTGCCCTTGAATGTTTCCAGGGCTGGGCCATTTGAAACCTCTCTGGGCAACCTCTGCTGTGTTTCATCACCCTCACTGTAAAACCTATGTTCCTTAGGTCTGCTCTGAATCTACACTTCTTCTAGTTTAAAAGCACTGCACCTTGTTCTACTGCAACAAGACCTACTAAAAAGCCTATCCCCATCTTTCTGAAAGCCTCGTTTATATACTGCAAAAATGGAGCCCTGGAGCCCTCTCTTCTCCAGATTGGACACACAAACTCTCTTAGCCTTTCCTCACTGAAAGAGGAAAGCGGAGGTCTCCATCCCTCTGATCCATTTTTTGTGGCCCTTCTCTGGACTCAATCCAACAGTCCCTCTCTTTCATGTGTTAGGGACCCCAGAGCTGGACGTAACAGACCCCTTCCAGGTGGAGTCTCACCAGAGCAGAGCAGAGGGGCAGAATCCCCTCCTTCCCCTTCGGCCCACGCTGCTTTGGATGCAGCCCAGGACATGTTTGGCTTTCTGGGCTGTGAGTGCACATGGCTGGGTCATGTCCAGCCTCTCATCCACCAGCACCCTCAAGTCCTTCTCAGCATGGCTGCTCTCCATCCCTTCATCCCCCAGGCCTGGATTGATATCGAGGGTGTCTGAACCCAGGTGCAGCACCTTGCACTTGGCCTTTTCGACGCTCATGAAGGTCCCACAGACACACTTCTGGAGCTTGTCCAGGTCCCTCTGGATGGCATCCTGTCTTCAGGAGTGTCACTGCACCGCTCAGCTTGGTGTCATCTGCTGAGGGTGCACTCAATCCTTTTGTCTATGTCATTAATAAAGGTATTGAATAACACTGGTGCCAGTACAGACCCCTGGTGGCACCACTTGCCACTGATGTCCACTGGGACTCTGAGCCACTGACCACAACCCTCTAGATGTGACCATCCAACCAAATCCTTGTTCATCTAACAGTCCATACACTGAATCCAACTCTCTCTTCAGTTTAGAGAGGAATGTTGGAGGAGATTGTGTTGAAGGCCTTACTGAAGTCCAGATAAATGACATCTGTAGCCCTTCTCTTACCCACTGATGTAGTCACTCCATCACACAAGGCCACCAGGCTGGTCAGGCAGGACTCACCCTTGGTGAAGTCGTGCTGGCTGTCTCAAATCACCTCCCCGGCCTCCATGTGCCTTAGCAGAACTTCTAGGAGATTCTGTCCCATGATCTTCCCAGGCACAGAGGAGAGACTGACAGGTTGGTAGTTCCAAAGGTCCTCCTTTCTATGCTCTTTAAAGATGGGTACTCTTTTTCCCAGTCACCTGGGATTTCACATGACTTTTCAAGTATCATGGAGAGTGTCTTGGCAACTACATCAGCCAATTCCTTCAGGACTCTGGCATGCATCTCATCAGCATCCATAGACTTAGGTAGGTTCTTCATGACCTTTATCATCTCTTACAGTAGGGAAGCAACTTACTTCCCCATTCCCTGCCTTGCAGTCCATCCACTTGAGAAGTGTGGGAAAAGAGACTGCAAGTGAAGACTGAAGCAAAAAAAGTTAAGTAGCTCAGCCTTTTCTTGTCCATTGTTACCAGTTTGCCAGTAGTGTTCATTGGGAGTACACCTTCTTTGACCTTTCTCATCAAACTGTTTTAAATGTTAATACTGTAAAGCTGATGATGAAAACCAACTTGAAGTGAATTGCCTGTATAAGTTCATAGCCAATACAGAACAATGGTAAGCTTTTGTTAACCTCAGTTTCACTGGAAGGAGGACATATAGTGTACCCCTTTGAATTTCTGTGCTTGGAACAATACTTATCCAAATTATTTAGCAATATAACAAATTCACGATTACATTGGCATAAGCTTTCCTCATGCATAGTCCATAACCTCCTTAAAACATAAAGGAAAGACACAATGTTATTATCAGAACAGTTTTCCATATCCTCTCCTACAAGCATGCCTGACCCAGACAAACTTCAGCAACAATTCCTTGTACAGTTTCATGGTCAACATAAAGCATGATCATTTTTGTATGCAAAACAGTACAGAATCTGACTGAAATGGCAAAATAATCATGCAGGAAAAACTACCAAAGTCTGTTGAACTACAGCAACTTTCAGATCCATGAGACTGACTCATCACCACTAAATGACTCAAGAGGAAAAGTGCTGTAACAATCAACAGTGTTGTAATATCATTTTCTTGAAAGACTTCTAGAAACATATAGTTACATTTCTGACTTCTTTGAACCTTACACAGCTTAACATTTATGAAATTTAAAAAACCTGAATGAATCCTCTAGATAGCAGGAGTCACAGACAGAATTACATTTAAAGAAATAGAAACTCACTAAAAGCAAATACTAAAAATAAGCATTACTTTGAAAAATCCTATTTGTGTAATATGAAAATCTTAGCAATCACTCTGTCATTTCAACTAAGCTGCTCAACTAGGACATGGTAGGATCAGCCTGTGCTATTGTAATCACACTCAGTCAAAATGTTCTAAAGCCAAGTCCCCAGAATCACACAGGTGTCTTGTAGGAAGTCACTTATATTTAAGTTCACCCAAGAGGCAGAAATATTAATGCTGCTACAGTCCCACATTAATACATCTAAAGTGGTTTATCTTTTGCAAGGCCTGCAAACACTTACTAGTAGTGAGGACCAAATAATATACAGCATTAAGCATCAGGAAGATGAACTTGCTTCATGAAACTATGCCTACATGGATTAATCTTCTAAATGTTCCACAGGATTCAATTTTTCTTCTGGTATTTCTTATGAGGTCTGAGCTACTAAATGAATATATTTAATAAAAGAAGCAAGCTTTGAATATCCACTTTCACACAAATACCTTGGGATTTGGTCCACCTGTCTCCACCCAGCAACATGTGAAAGTGTTACAGTCCAACAGTTTTGTGGGATGAGAAAACTATTGGGAACAAAAAAGACTTCTAAAAACTGGGCAGACTAACTTGCCTGTTCATGGAGGGTCAACTATACAGCAGGCTACCCAGGATAGTGTCCAGGAAGGTTTTGAGAACCCGCAAGGATGGAGATTTCACAGTCCTCCGTGCAGCCCATGCCAGTACTTGACCACCCTCATGATAACGAACCAGTCTTGTCTTATGTTTAAAGGGCGTTCCCTGCGTTCTGATGTTTGCCCACTGCCACCTCTCCTGTCACTGGGCACCAAAACAAAGAGTCTGGCCCCCTCATTCTCTCCATTCAGATCATCCGTACACCTTGAAGAGATGCCCCTGCCCCTTCTCTTCTTCAGGATTAGCAGTCCCAGGTCTCTCACCCTTTCCACATGCAAGAGACACTCCAGTCCTTTCACCGTGTTTCGTCCTGCACTGGACTCACTCCAGCTTCTGTTCTGGGCAGCCCAGACCTAGACCCAGCATGTGCTTCTCCAGCAGGGCCGAGCGGCAAGGGAGCAGCTGCCTCTCCTCCCTTGCTGGTCACGCTGCACCAGCCGCTGTCGCT
>NW_008236932.1:1487190-1487479 GCF_000691975.1 Corvus brachyrhynchos | reverse complement strand
GTGGTCACGGAAAGGGCAGCCTGGACAAGAAGGGCAAGGCTGGGATGGCTATACAGGGCAGGGACGGGCAGGGCTAGTCAGAGCAAAGCTGGACAGGGCAGGGCGGAGCACAGCAGGGCTGGGGAGAATAGGGCAAGGCTGGGCAGAGCTGGACAGGGCTGGCAGGGCAAGGACGGGCTGCGCTGGGCAGCTCAGGGCTGGCCTGGGCAGGGAGGGGAGGAGGCCCCGGCAACGCTGATGCCTACCGGGAGCCCCAGCGCAGCCCCCGCTGGCCGGCGCCCCACGGTCG
>NW_008236932.1:1464992-1487026 GCF_000691975.1 Corvus brachyrhynchos | reverse complement strand
CTTTTGGTACAGCCAGAGCTGCAGCGCTACTGCGTAGCACAGAAAAAAAGGGAGGGGGAAAGAATTAGCCTCCAAACGTATGAATTTATCCAGTCCTGAATTCACACCACAGCTCAAACTTGAATCACAAAATTGCTGGGGTTGGAAGAGACCTCCAGAGCTCATCCCCACCAACCCCATGCCAAAGCAGGGTCACCGAGAGCAGTTGGCACAGGAACACATCCAGATGGGTTTTGAGAGAGGAAGACTCCAGACCCTTCCTGGGCAGCCTGTTCCAGTGCTCTGCCACCCTCAGTGTAAAGTTCTTCTTCAGGCTGAGGTGGAATTTCTGGTGGTTTACTTTATGGCCATTATTCCCCATACTATTGCTGAGCACTACTGAAAAGAGTCTGGCACCATCCTCTTGGCACTTGCCTTTGAGATATTTGTGTGCATTCTTGAGTTCTCTCAGTCTTCTCCAGACTAAACAGGCCCAGCTCCTACAGTCTCCCCTCATAAGAGGAATGCTCCAGATCCCTCATCATCTTTGTGACCTCCACTGGACCCTTTCCAGTAGTACCTTGTCTCTCTTGTACCAAAGCCAGAATTAAACACAAGACTCCAGATGTGGCATCACTGGAGCTCCCTCCACCTGCTGGCCACACTCTTCCCGATGCACCCCAGGACACCACTGGCACCACAAGGGCACTGCCAGCTCATGATCAACCTGTGATCCATGAAAACTCCCAGGTGCTTCTCCACAGAGCTGCTCTCCAGTAGGTCAGCCCCTGACTTGGGGTTATTCCTCCCCAGGTGCAGGACCCTACACTTGCCCTTATTGAACCCCCTACGGTTCCTCACCACCCAACTCCCCAGCCTATCAAGATGCCACTGAATGGCAGCACAGCCTTCTGTCATGACCATGTTGGTCAACAAACAAATCAGCACCTTTCATAGTGCCTGTTGTGAACAGACATGAAATTAAGAGGAAAAAAATAAAAGCAGCGCTAAGGAAAGTTGCCTGTGTTGTGTGTGTTCCCAAGAAGCCACCTCTTAACTTTGCTATTTAGCAGAGAAAACCATACCATTTCAGAGAAGTGTAGATGATTTCTGGCCACTGGAGAAATTAAATAATACTTCTCACACTCCAAAAGAAGCAGCTGTTTTCATGGCTTGAAGAGTAATGGCAGCAGAAACAGAAGGTGTAACATCAAGTGCATTTAAGAGGCCATGCTGTTGGCACAGGCAAATGCTTTGACCTCACGAAAATTTGCTAACTCCAAGTTTCAAACCATTTGGAAGCACTGCAAAATGACAACAAACTGCCTCTATATTAGATGGTCATATCTTAAAACTCACCCTGTGAGTCTGAAGAGGCACTACCTGAGACAACCTCACACTCTCACTGATCTTCTTAGCTACCGTGATAAATCCATGAGTACAGAGGGTTTGATCTTGCATAAGTGGATTCAGGTATAAAAACATACCTCAAAAGTGGACAGAAAACCAATTTTTCTGATGTCTGTGGTTATGCTATCAGCTTTTTGAAATTTCTTTTGAAAACTAGTTTCATTCTAGATTAATGGCACTGGGGAGGGAGAGGGGAACATTACAAGCTCCTTTTCCCTCAATTTCTCTTTATTTTACTGAAAGGTAAATTTAATTATATTTTGCTCTAAGCAAAGACCTGTGACCTTGAAGGATTCAATACAAGATAGACATCATTTGACTTAAACCAAGAAGACTAAAGCAAACTAACACTAGTTTACTTTGCTAAACTAAAGCGAAGTAACAAACCAAAATTTAAAAAAAATTACCTGAAATCAAAGCCAGATAATCCTCAGGCATCTGTTTTTGCACAACACTGCTCCTCCAGTATCCTCAACTGCTGACAACCAGCAGGACAGTGCCAGCACAGCTGTGTGGTAGTGGTGACGAGCAGTGTTTCCAGCCCCTATGTGCTCTCCACCATGTCCGTGGACTGAAAGGTGTGTATAGAAATCCCATTCCCCCACAAAGCACCCTCTGCTTTGTGGTAAATCCCAAGGAAAGACTAGCCATATAGTAAGAGCCTTATCACTCTAGTAAATGTTGGCATACTATTTAGTAATTACCATGCTATTATTACTGTTATTTTTTTGTTAAGAATCCAGTCTTTAGGTGTAGTTCTTCCTCCAATACAAAACAGAGGGATAACTCTTAGGATACCACTTGTGCCATAAAGCATTTATGCTGAGAAGTCAGTAGAAGAATTTCATAGGAGCAGTGTTTGTGGCTGTTTGCAACCTAATAAGCAATAATTTCAAAAAGTTACTTTTTTCCTTAATAACATGTAACTTATTAAGAAAGAAAAGTTTTGGACATTAATCTGGTTTCAAATTCAATAGAATGTAATGGAACTTTTGACTGTGCATCAGCCAAGAGGAACAAGGAAGATTACATGGTGAGCTGAATTCAAATACGTCAATATGTTTTAGAATGTTAAATACTTAATTTACACAATATATCATCATTAGTTGGCTAATCTTTAAAGTTACATCTGAAGAAAAAAAAAGGATTTCTCCCCATGGCTGGCTGGCCAAGGATTGTCTTTCTGTCTGATACACTGAAGATCAAAAATTTAAGAAACATTAGTTCATAGAATACTATCAAAGTGTGCTCAAAACTATCTAGGATTCTGGTCTTTGAAAGCTAAGTGCACAGATATTACAATGCTTCCCACAAACAACAAAGCAAGGAGAATATATTTCAGATATAGCTGACTTGAACTGGCATAACGTATTAAAATCATGTTAGTAATCTTAAAAGCAAAACTGTAAAATGGTTGAACTCTACTGGTAACACACAGACTATCTTCAAATTGATCTGCTGAGCAGGCTCTCAAAAGTACACTAGGAAATGTCAGTGTTGGTCTTCAGTGCTGGGTGTTGTTGCAGGTATCAGTATCTTGAGTTATATTCTTAAATTACCTTGATCCAGAATGTGAAATAAATTAATAATACACTCCTTCCAGCTGTAGCTGTTACCTGTCACCAGATTCTACCTAACCTTCCATGATTACAGAAACTAGGAATCATCAATCTGCCCCTCTGCTGGCCACTTCTATGTTTCTTTTTTTCCGA
Organism: Corvus brachyrhynchos; assembly: GCF_000691975.1. Classification (NCBI taxonomy): domain Eukaryota; kingdom Metazoa; phylum Chordata; class Aves; order Passeriformes; family Corvidae; genus Corvus; species Corvus brachyrhynchos. Next base: position 1,483,925 of record NW_008236932.1, on the reverse strand, counting down.
AATGGTCATTCTGTAATTCCTCATACAGGGAGGGAGAATTTAGCATTCATCATGTTAGCATAATTCACGGGAGAGAAAAAGGAATAATTACAGGCAAATCTAAAAGATCACTTTCCACTAATTCTCATGATTCAAGGACTTTCTGAATGGCTAGTTTCCAGGATAGAAATAGGCAAACCCATATAAAAATTCTAATCTAAGTGGTAAGTAAAATATACATCAAAACAAGAGGCCAGATCAAAAAAAGACATTAGATCGTAACATAACATAAGTTTGTCAATTTTTCAATTGCTACAAAACTGGTTTTAAGTCAACTCGCAAAATCCAACCACAGATACATGGTTTATCTCTAGTCTTTTCTCGCCTTCCCATTTTCTGTTACTTTAAAAAATGAAAAAATATGTATTTTTTTTGCATATTTCTTTTACTTTATATCAATATCCTGCTAGGATAGTTCTGCCTAAGCTGCTTTCTTAACAACAGAAAAAAGATTTGGATTATTTTATACCACTTCCCTTTGTCAATTATTTCCTCGTTGATCTGGGGTGGGAGGAGGGAAGAGGAAAGGAATGGCTTCACCAGTAAAGTCCAAAGATTACTAGCAAGTTCACCATTGATTCATCTATGGAACACAAGAATTTATAAAACAGGAAGAATCATCTTAGCAGGTAACAAAGAACATTCTGAACAACCTGAAAATTCAGCTTCTCACTTGTTAAAATATTGCCCTTTTTTTCCTCATGCTTGTAATGGACTCATATTTTGCCACAAATTAAAATTATTACACAGCCTGTTCTACTCTAAACTGAAAAGAGAGAAAAAAATACAACTCCAAAGGGGTTTTCCTATTTGTTTTTCCTTAAGACAATCATTTCACTGTACACATAATTTTAGTGGATGTTGGCTGTTCACTTTAATGCACAGGATCTACCAGCTAGCAGCTCGTCTCCACAATTTGAAAGAAACTGACATATTTGGGGCATGCACTCCACAGATGCTGAAACAACCTCCCATATGAGGCTTTCAGAGGGGAATAACTCAGGAGAGGTAGAAGAAGGAATAATTTATAAGGAAGCAGAATATTCTCTTTTAAAAGGGACAGTGGCAAAATAATTAGACTTACTGTACACTGAACATCAGTTTAAGAAAGAAGTAACAATGTCTTCAATTTGAGCCACTTCATGTCATATATATATACTTAATTTAAAAAGCACAATAGACATGATGAACAGTAGAATTTGTTGCAAACATCTGCATTCTATTTTGACCTAAAAGGTAAACTAAAATTCAGTAGCACCTTGTCTTTCATACAGTATTCCAAATGCAGTTCATCATTTTGCAAACACTCACTTTTTGTTCATGCAAGTGATTCTTCAGTGGCACATTGGCTTGCTGTTTTAATGAAAAACACCACTTAAATTTAGTATGATATCTAGTAGTCAGCTCCACAGAGGAAAGAGTTCAGTAATACCTCCATTCACTTGGGCTGAGAAACATCTGCTAATATGGATGTTAACTGCACTAAGAAAGACAGTAACCGAACCTCCAATCTCCATAATGCAGGCGAATATAAGCAAAATAAATTTCCAGATCACAGGATATTCCGAGCTGAAAGGGACCCACAAAGATCTTTAAGTCCAACTCTTAAATGAATTGCCCATCTGGGGATTGAACCCACAACCTTGACACGATTAGCCAAGTGAGCCAATCTCAGGGTCATTAACAGCTTCTTGAAACAAGAGTTTTATGCTAGCCAAATGTCACAGCTGATTTGGATCTTCTGTTCAAGCTAACCTTGTGATGCAAAAAACCCCTAAAATTTTTTATATTAGCAGCCAACCGTGTATGACAGTGAACTCCAGAAATGCCATTATCCTTTTGTTCCCCAAAAGGCTCCTGGTTTTAAGAAAAAACTTGCACAACTCATTCTTGTTTTCAGTTGTCTAATCCTTGCTAGAAGACTAACATGAAAGCTCTCTCTCATTCTCCTGTCACAAAGAGAAGAAATCTGATCCATCATTCAAATGATTTCTAACCCTGATAGAAGGAAAAAGAGATCAAGAGCTAAGAAAGCTGGACAAAGAATTTACACAAAAATGATCATGAAAGGATATGTTTACCCATTTTGAGCCCTGCATGTCCAAACTGAGTCTTTTAGTTCTGGAAATACCACTTTCAGTCAGAGTGATATACACGTGAAGTTTAATACTGAGCTGCTGGTCAAGTTTCATTAGCAGCATGCAAGCCAATGTTAAGCGCATTGTAACACTTAAGAGAGTGTTACACCTAGATCAGTTTCTCCATCATAAGCCTCCAGCATATCTGAGCTTTTCAAAAGGCAGTTTTAAGATAAATGACTGAACAAACACTGGTGGCATAAGGTATTACAAGCTTAAGGCTTTAGCATTTAACCATTTAAAAAGACACTTGATTTAGGCTTGATAAATTTTGGTGGGTTTTTTCTGTCCTAGTTTCCTTCAAAACTTCTAAAAATACTGAAGAGAGGTACGCAGAGAAGCTATAGCAAAAACTAATCTGTAAAGATTACACTAACTTTTTTGTAGAAATAGACCTTCCAGTTGAATTGAGGTCTTCATTCTGTTCAGAAATGGTATTATGTGCTTCTTTACATTTGATCCCAAACAATACAAATTCATAGGTTTATCCTGCAGTCTTATGATTAGCTGTAAGCAACAGCTTCTCTTGTTTTCTACAATTAATATTTGCCTAAAATTTGTTAACATTAATACCTTCCATTAATACTAATACATCAACAAGCTCATTATGTCATTAAAATGACAGGACAGCACATCCTATGTTAATATTGTGTATTTCAGAAAAATCTGCTCTGATTTCTTGCAAAAGGTATATATAACCAGTCCCTTCAAATGCATTTTCTACTCCAGAAAATACAAACAGAATGCTAGCTCTTACAACTAACAGGCACTCAGCTGAATTACCCACTTTTCTTCCTCACCTATTACCAGAATTACTGCAAGACTTTTTTATATTTTTGTATCCTAAGACCACTGAATACAATTGACGCAATGTACCAGTCCCATAGGACATCAGTATTTGACCATGCAGGTGATTTTAACTCTGCAGAAGCTCTGTAAACACTTGAAAGAGATTTCAGTTTACATCTGTCTGTTGCCCAAGCATCAGTCTTTTGACCCTATGAGTACTAACACAGTAGACTTTGCCAAGGCAGTGATAACTTCAAGTGAAAAGAACACCCACACTGAAGAGATTCAGAATTAAAACACAGAACAGTTTAGCACAGATAATTGTTTGTGAATCTTTAATACCTTCTCCACCACTCTTTACTAAATGTTGGGTTTGCCCTGGATACATCTCAATTTGTTCTAAACCGTACTCTCAAGAACACCAGTAAGTATCTATAGATACAAACCCAGAGCGTTTAATGTTTCACAAGGTACATCCCTTTATTATTGTAATCACAAAAACATGATTTTGTACAGGAATGTTTAAGTGAACATTAATCAATGCAATTAAATTTGTTTCATAAAGATCAGGTAAACATACTACAGAACATTGTGTTGTAAAGAACAAAAATATCAGCTTTCTGGCCTTGCAGTGCACATTTTAGTGCAAGTATTAAGACACAATAGTGTTCAATTCAGCAATGTATTGCAGAACATCATGCCACAGTCCACTTCAAAGAGGGTCAGGACATGCAGCTTGTTAATAAAATGCTGTGGTATATAAAAAAAGCCACATGTTAATTCATAAAATATATAGTGGTTTATTTAGATGATTTAAAGTGATTTCACTGTGGAATTTAGTTTTATCCAGGACAAACATCCCGAGTATCTTGTCACTTGGAATATTCTTCTTTTAGGCAATGGCTTTGGCTTCAGGTAGGAATGCCTCCCAGTATTTTATTAGCTTGAAGAAAAGGGAAAAATCACTCATTAAGTACTAAATATTGGAAAATACAACACATACCTACCTCCTCTGGCAGTAAACTTGCCTCTGTGATATAAAGTAAGAACATAGGTACTTATTCATTCATGTATTTACATAGTGCAAAAAAACCAAGTAATAAATACACAAATCTGCTCATAGCTGTAGATATGTTGCCACGTGTTAAACACAATGCTACAGAATACAATCATACAGATTTTTATTAAAGATCAGTCACTTATTCTTATCTCTAAGGATACTGGTTTTTGGGTTTTTTTAATTAAACAAAGCTGAAGGGTTATATTCCTGCAATGAACAGAAGAAAGAGTCCAGACTTTTTCTGATAACAAGGCCTACTTCTCAGACACTGGAAACTGTTTTAATGCTTTCCAATATTCAATAATATTTTGTACTTTTAAAAAAGAGCAATAAACATTTAAGAATCCAAGTCTCTTCAGTAAGTGTAAGTACATACTGATTACAATTTACTCCAATCTCTAAGTGAAAGTACTAATTCAGTTTGAGAAGATGACAAGACCCTCTGCTTGCCCATATCCATAGGAGAGCTTCTCCCTTACTTCCCTGAATTACAGCTGTGCAAGGGCTGGGAAACTGCAATCATTCACCAACACAGTACAGACCAGTAGCTCTTAATGTTTTAGGAACTGCTGTGCTTAAATCCCGTATTTTTCTAACTAACCTAATATGGAATGTATTAAATATTAACTTGTACAAAACTTAAAATTTATCTTACCTGCTGTTGTGTTTGCACTAACGACTCTAAGTACTCGATAATAACAGTTTTAAAGTCTTTCACTCGTTCCTTCTGTTAATAAATAAATTATGGCATATTAACCTCTTTATAAATTTTACTTGAAATGTCAGTATTGTCTACAGTAGAACTGTTATTTACTTGGACAAAATTATACATGCCTCAAATCTTCCAACTTCCTTGCGAATGGTTTTGGAGATCTGTTCAAAATCTTTTTCCCCTTGCTGAACTTTTGTCTCCCACTGGCAAAGGAAAGACATACAGAGGTAAGATTTTGTGTTGTCCATTCAGTCTAGCAGTATCTGAATTTTTTTAGCATATTGATAGTCACTTAAGGACCTATTTGATTTTTTTGGCCTATTTAAAAGAAAATCTTACAATAACAATTTCAAATTTGTGTTACAGGATGCCATCAGATCAGTTACAACAAAGGTATCTTTAAGGTAATGCTATCTGTAGACAAAATGTAAATATAGCTTAGTACTGCTGTTACAAACACTTGATAACATATAAAAAATGTTCTTTAGAAAATAAAATGCATCTCTAAGGCTTTATCTGCTATTCCCTTTACACACGTCATACAAAGGAACCTAAACCTGTCCAATCAAGCTTGGAAGAGTCTCAAGTTAGTTCTCTGTATTTTTCTAATTCCAGAAGAGATGAGTAAATCTTCATCTCTGCCTCCTGTCAAGTATATGATTATCTCTACCGTATTTCTGTTGCGAATGAACTACTGAGGATGTGTTTATCTGTTTTCATAGAAAGCAGGAGTAGAAAAGTTACTGCAGGTAAGAAGATCATTAGAGGAAAATTCAGAGGAAGAGATGTTTCTTATGGGGTTTTGCCATATTGGGAGCATGGCATTCATATAACAATATATGACACTAGGTTATTTCTCCTTAGTTTCTGTAAAAAGACATCCAGCTAGACAAGAAGGGATCCTCAGCATTCACATTGCCCTGTAACTGCTTTTACATACCTATTACATTGTTAAATTTAAGATAGTTGTGTAGATAAAGGGCGAGCCCCACAGAGAAGCTAGCAGTGCTTTGAAAATACTTAGCAACTGTATCTGTTCATCTCAACATATTAACTGAGTCAAGAGAACAAATACATTCAGTAACATTTATCTTCCTCAGAAAAAGGCACCAGGGAAGCAACAGGCTTCAATGCAGCGTCTTCCTGTTACCAATCCAGTGGTGCTACTTATTCACAAAAACATTTTGTGATCTGGCGTCAAGTTTCTACTGTGATATGAGATAAACATCATCTGTGTTCCAATAAACATCTCCATATTTATATTTTTAGTTTATATTTATTCACAGTCCCCTGACTGACCTTTTAGATATACATTATGAAGCTATTTAGTAAGTCATAATAGCATCTCCTTCATGGAAGATCAGCCTGAAGAGTTATCACATAACTGAAATAGTATAAAACACAGGTAAAGAAAAGTAGATTAAGATTGCCCATGCTTTCCTACCGCCCATCAAACAGAGGTACCTGAGATTTCTGTGAAAGCTTATACAGGCCTAATGTATTCAGCATTTCAGTTTCATCATGCCCAAATCCCAGGTCCTATGTGAATTACCACTGGATAATAGTTTGCCATTTTATAGTGTCTGACAAGGAGAAGTTCATCATTCAAGAAGGTATTTATAGGAGTGTCCTTTGTCCCTTTATGCACAAAAAACAACCGAGTCATGCATGATGCTCGAGCTGCTCAGGCTTTCACTTCGCAATTCCTCTGCCAGAGGGTCCACTATTACAGAATTCAACAACTCTGAACACATTTCAGTGGCAGTAAGAACTTTCAACTGGCACATTTAAACTGTGGGTTTACTAAAAGCCTTCTCTAATAAAGCAGGAAAAGTAATAACTTCCCAAAAAACCCAGTTATTTAATATTGTGACTGGGAAAGGATCTCTATTTCCCACTACTACCAGTAATCAGGAAATTTATTGTTAATGGATGGGTGACATCAGGAGAGGCAATCAATAAGAACGTGGCCACACAAGAGTAACATTAGGATTTCTCAGTAAACAATAGACTTTTTTAAGGAAAAGAAAATCAAGTTAATGAGTAATTTCAATACTGTATGTGAAATATACCAAGGGGCAAAAAGAACAAAGGAGCATGTGGTTAGTGACCAATGAGGAAGCCAAACAAAGCAACTGTGTAAAAGAGCTTGAAATTTGCAATAAATGTTCTTCCATTATTTAATGGGAGAGTACTAGAGCATACTTAGAATGCATAAGCATTAAATAATTAAGTTGTCCTACCTCTTCAATTTCCTTAGTGAAGCATGATAGAAAAAGTGTATAAATTATGACACTTCAACATGTTAGATTTATTTTTACTGAAATTACACCATATATACATGCACATATATATGGGTAGAAAAGCTGCATATTTAAGCAAAACATGGGAATAGTTCTCTATTAGTTGTCTTTTCTGGATTTACCCAAGTCATCTTAGCTTTAGAGACCAAGAGATGTTCCTCTGCCTACTCAAGTGAGCTGTTAACAGTTAAAAGCATTAATGTGTCCATGTTCCCACCCTCCTATCTCCCACACTCTGTAGAGACAGTATTAACTGTCTTACAGATCTTACAGTAAGTAAAAATTGCACATATTCAGTGTTTTAAGTAAATTTCTTTTAACAATTTCAGTAAATACAGGAAACAGCAAGTAAATGATTTGTAAAAATGGTATAAAGCAGCATTAATGCAGAATGAATGAGCCAATGCACAAAGTCTGACGTCCAAAATAACGTTTGGTAACATTACCTCTTTTATCTCATCTTTAGCTTGCTGTAATTTATCAGGCTTGTTGGCAAGTTGGAGCTTTGCTTCAGCTTCACGTTTTTTTTGTAAAGTGACCTGAGCATCTTGCCACTTCTGCCAGCATTTCATTCGATGGTCAAACACACCCTGCGAGAACAGACAAATTTATTAAACTGGAAGTACTAGAGCTATCTTAATTCCCAGTAGGAAAAAATAATTCCAGCATAAAGGTGGAAAGAGTAGTATACTCCAAGAAACCTTAGTGTGTCTACCATGTATTGTATCCACTTGACATCATGCTTGCACAGCTCAAAACCTTCCACAAATAACAGGCTATTCAAGAACCCTTTTCAGAGCAGACACTTCAGTGCTCCAAATCATTTTATGCCCCTCATTCTATCAAAACACAACCTAAAAAACCACTATGTAGTGCTCTATTGTGCAGACAATTCTCTAAATGCAGATGCTAGCAAACTGTTCATGCATATGGATTACATGCATTTTCAGCAAGACGTTTTTGTTAGCAATGTACTAAGGCAGTAGAAGTAAAGTACACATTAAAAAAAACAAGAAAAAAGAGAAAAAAAGTAAAAAAACCCCAATACTTCCAACAACCTGGCAAGTTCAAAGGTATTTCTGGACATAATTCACAGATACCTGTTCTCATGTCTAAACCTAATCATGCTGTATAGCATAGCTTACACCTAAATCGAATATTTTCTTTAATGAGATGTAGATCCACAAATTGCATTTTTTTCTTATTTAAAGACATTACTGGCTATCTACCAAATATAGAATACCAAATTATGTTCTTCAACATTTATGTATGCTTACTGTAACAGTAAGTAATCTGAAATAAACATGTACAGTATGCTTAGACACAGTACAGTATCCCCAAGTACTGTACACAATCAGTACTGCTCAAAGTAGACTTGCATTTTCTCTAGATCTTACCACTCCATTCACATTTTTGATCACTTTTATTCTTTGATCACATTTTTATCATTGGAATAATTCATGAACGCTTTCACTTTATTCAGCTAGAACATGAGGCAGAAACTTAATTGTGTTACATGAGCAAATACACACATTCATTTACCCTAAATCTGTAAGCTGAGGAATGCAATTTTAAACACGAAATCGGTATTTTTCCTCCTAGTACTCACTTTTACTGCAGCAATCAGACGAATGTAATCACCAAGAAGTTCTGAGAACACATAGAAATCAGCAAAAGCTTGTTCTTGATGCAATTGATCTATCTTCTCCTCAACCTCTGCAAGCTGAGACAAAGCTCTAGATAGAGCAGTATGGTCCTCAGAGTTACCTAACATGGCAGCACTTTTAGCAAAGGCAGCGGTGTTGGCCGAAAGCTCTGAAACACAGGAGTAATGTTCAGCACGATTTAATTTGTTATATTACTCTGCAGCATAAATCAGTGGAGCAGAGGTTTGAAATCGGGCAGAGGTTTAACCTCACCAACTGAAAAAAGAAGCTAAAGATCACGATAAGATACACAAGGTCATCACAATGAAACCACATTTAGGAGGAGGACTCCTGCACAAAAAACTCTCGATCAGTAAATGCTTTGCCAAGTCCATTAATGTCATGCTTATTTTGTCTAGCAAAAGACATGAAAAAAAAGTCACTTCAGTATTATCCAATCGCCTACTTCAAAGAAACTGCAAACCCACAAAACAAAAGCAAAGTCATCTACAGAGCAAATTCAGAACAATTTTAACAGGTTTACAGCACAGTTTTTCCATTTAGTTCAGAGTGGAAAAAAACCCCAACCCTTTCACAAAACCACCACTCCCATGAGTGGAATTTATTTCTGTTGGACTGTTTTATGGACTTTAAGTAACTTATATGTGTGCATACTGTAGTGTATTGTCACATTCTGATATGCCTTAAAATTAAAAAAAAAAAAAAAAAAAGAAAACCTCACATATCGGCACCTGTGAAAGTGAAGTTTTGAGCTTATTTCTTAAAAAATACTGGTGCAATTGTCCCAAATCCCATGTACCTTTGAACAAACGTTTAGTCCAAACTACTACAGGCTAGTTTGTAACTCTGCTACTCCTGCAGAACCATCAGAATACCAGAAGTGATTGCAGAAGAAAACTGTCTTCAGATATTTAAAACATTTACAATTTAAACGCAACTCTTAAAAAAAAACAACAAACCAACACTTCTTCAAATCTGTAAGGTGTGAAATCAACTGTAAATAAGGATTTTCATTTTCCATTACTTCGAGGATAGGTGGCTAAAGATATTTTTACTACAGAGAATAATTCTTGATTAGAATTATGAGAAAGTAGCTCACGACATTTTCAAGTGCTTTTGGAGGAGGTCGAAGGCGACACCACATTATATAATACAATATTGTCAGAAAGCACACTTACGGTCTTCCTCAAGTTAGAAATTCAAAATTGTGGTTTGTTTGGGATTTTGTTAGATTTGGTTTCTATTTTGTTTTGTTGGTTTTTTTAATAATCTGATAGAAATCCATCTTTGACAAAAAGCAGCACAGGTTATTACAATATAAACTTGCAGGCTTTGCTTGTATCTAAAATAAGCAAACAAAAAGCTGATATTCTGTGAATACTTATCTTCCCAGAAAAGTTTACCTTAACAGTAGTTTGAGGGTATACCATTATGCAGACTAAATAAGGAATAACAAATTCCTGTGTAAGCACTTAAACTCAGTTAACAGAGCAATACTGAACCAAAAGATGTTTAAATGGATTTATGCAGCCACTTTTTGTTCGGAAAGAAACTACTCTTGCCATGAGACCTGAAGATAAATTTATGGATGTCTACTGTAGTAGAATCACTTGCTAGGTGTGGTAATGAAACTGTGCAAGGGAAAAAAAAATTCTAAATCATTACAGTGACTCTAGGAATGACAGATACTCCGGTTAAATTTAAAATTAAAGACAGGTATACAAAAATACTAGAGTGGTTTAAAATAAAAGATACAATTAGAAGATTTTTGCACTAAAATATGTTGCGCAACTACTTTAGTTAAGAGTTCTGACATGCTGAGCTCTTGTTTCTCATCACCATTTCCTAAGGTTCATGCAGTTACATAAAAGTAAAGTTACCTTTTCTGTGGCAGACTAATGCTTCAACGCTGGCATGAAGCTTCCTAAGTTGCTGATCCAGATTCTCGAATTGTTGCTGTTTTTCTTCAAACCACTGACAAAAGATGAAAGAGTCAAGCATTACAAATTAGATTACCAAGAACATTTCTGGTTCTAAAGAAGCAAATTATCCAGGTACTGCCAGGGTGGTCAACTGATACAGCTAAGAATTCCAGCCAATAAGCAAATTAATAACCCATTTTCTACTTCTACAGCTTTAAAATGCAATTGTTGAGGCTCATTAATTCATCTCATTATTCAAGCCGAAAAATCAGCTCTTACTGCATCCGATTCATTCATCTTGATTGTCATTTTGTTGACAGCGTCGGCAGCCTTGTTCACCATCCTCAATATTCCTGCTCCACTCAGAGCCTGGGTGTTAACCGCTCTCGGCAGCTGGAATTGAATGACAAATAAGGGCAAAGAGACTGGTTAAAAGGATGGAGGTTTAACTGGGCACAAGGGGGAAAGCAAAGGATATAGTGTTTTCTTTACTCCTATGTGTTTCAATATAGTGGAATCTAATTTCTCAAATTTACTACTTTTACATTCTCAAGAGGAAAACTTAAAAATATAGACTATTTACTTTTCTTCTACATCTTTACATTTAAATGGAACAAACAAACCACTTGTCCAAAGCTGTTATGAACTAGCCAAATGTCCTAAATGGCCACCTATATGCTACAATGAACAAACTGCCACTACAGGAACAGAAAAGCATAGATTTACAACAAATTAGACAAAGGAAATTCTGTGACACGTTTAATTGTAATGCAAAACATGCACTGCATGTTGATAATAAAAGGTTGATGACTTTTTGCTTTGCAACATAAGGCCATGAACATACCTCAAGTATTAAGAGAACATGTTATCTGTTTAGGTACTGAGAAATCCTCAGAGTTAAGTTAACAAACTTTAAATTTAATTGATATTAGTATTCGGGCTAGATTGAATATGCTATACAAGGTGGCCCCTGTGTCAGACCATTTACCCTTCATGTGATGTTTTGTCTGTCAGCAGCATTGACAAACCCACTGTAAGTTATCTATTGATGCTTTTGTCAGTAGGGAGGCCTCTGTGACTTATTAGTATAACTAAGATACTGACATTGCCAAAACACAGTTCAGTATTAGAGTGAAACCACTACACACATTTATGAAGAGATATTATGTATCTTTAACAATATATTTACTACTGTGAAAGGTACAGGTGACTGAAGTCCTTATTCACAAAATACCTAGCGTGGCCAGCAGTACAGCCACCATCTTCACATTCTCCTACCAATACACCTCAAGCTGAACTCCTGGAGGCAAGAAAGACACTTCCAAGCCAGTTTGATTTTACATCTTACTTAACAATCAGTAACATCAGAACTGAAAAGACCAACTCGCTTGAGAAGTCACTATACAACAAATAGCTTTTTGTCACTACCATTCTAAGTTGTACCAGAGCCAGAGGCACACCATTACCTAAGTAGCCTCTGCCTTTCTGTCCCGTGAAGGGTACAGTCCAATTGGATTTCATATTTATTTAGGGGATTAGATCTCAAAACAAAGTGAATATATTTCTTGGTAGGTTACTATATCTAGAAACAAGTAAGAGAAGTTAAAAGAACGTAAATACCTCAGAACTTTCCAAGAATTGTCTCAAATCTGGATCCTGTAGCAAGGTTGGGTGCTTTACTGTTCGTTGTAGATACCTATGATTTTAAAAATTAAAATATCAGGTAACAGAACAGATTTAATGTGCCTGACTGAACATAACACAGGGCCATGCACTCCATACCACAACGTAACATACTAAACACTGGACAGTCTTTACACCAGAAAGTCCTTAAGGTGGGGCCTGCAACTGTATGTTGCACAGTGGTAAAATAATATACTTCTTATTTTCAACAGCTGAGTGAAGACCTACTCCTTTAATAGCCAGTTTATGCCAGAAAAAAAAAAATGAGCTTGTTAAAACATTTTTGTACAGCGCAGTGGACAGGCTTTTTGTTACAGGTAATTCTGGCTGATTTATTTTAGAATTATATGAAATCTTGGAGAAGTGAGTTGATCATGATCTAGGTATAAACTATTTATATGCTGGATAGACTACAGTCCAACCCATTTAGTTCTAAAAGATTCATAAACCCACAAGTAAAATTCAAAGCAACTCCTTCCCTTTCTTTTTCCTCACTTCTGCTTCATTCTCAAGCGTAATTTTTATCCATCTCCACTAGGTATGACCACCAGATCCATACTTTTTTTCCTAAAGAAGGTAAGGATTGCAGTAAAACTATTTTACACATTAGATTGCTCAACTTTTTTCCTTGTCCCATACTCCATATGAAGTACAAGTTAAGGTTAACGTGGCAGTATACCAGGGATAGGACCCTTTCCTAACAAAGATACTTGAACAGTATCAGCTGTGTATCAGCGCTGGGTGACAGAGATCCAATATCTCTTATGCCAAAATTCATTAAGTCACATCAATGTCATCAATGCACACCATCAGAAGCCCATTTTACTTTCAAGCGGCTGAAGGTCTCTTCACCCCGCTTCCTGCCCAACAGTTGATTTGCTATGGAACAAATATATTGCTGTAAGTGCCTTAATTCCTTTAACCCAAAATGTCTACACAAGCTGAAAACGGTAGTTTTACTTACTGAATCTCTGCAATCTTCATTTTAAGTCTGAAACAAGTTAGCTATATTAACTGTCATGAATATGGCTACACTTCCTGTTATTAATGGGAATTATTCAATTTCTACACAAAAATTTGACAGCTGTATACAGTTTCCAGAATTCATTTAAGTACAGATCACCAGTGTTCCAATTGCAGAACCCATACAGTATATTACAAGTAATTCTGAGCCTAAATAAATTTTAGTTAGATACACACATTACCTTTCTAGAGCTGCTCTTCTTTTCTCTACAAATTCAGTGGATGAAGAATCTTCTTTGCCTACTTTAACCTTGGTCATGCCTTGAAGGAAATGGCATCATATTGATTTTATCACAGATAAATCATTAACATAACTGATGTGATTAGAAAATAAGGCTCACCTAAGTTTACATATTCAAATCAAATTACAATAAAAAACACAACATAGGAACATAAAAAAATATCAACACTACATGCTGCATGGTTTTGTGGAAGCAACTCTGTGAAATACTCAATTTCCTGTAACATATTATTTGTGACTAGCAGTTAAGTAAAAGTAGGTTAATTTGCATTTATGAAAACTGTCTAAATGACAATCAGCGACCTACTGGCAACTCATGTTCAGAAAAAGAAAACAGTTAGCCATATAAAGCCGAATAGAAACATGTCCTCAGGTTATAATCCTATTCATTGGTAAGCTTAATAGCATTATTTCCATTCTACTATTTTTTCTTTTAAGTTCTAAAACTAATAGTTTTTTAATTAACTAAGGTAAACCAGCAAGTTCTGAAAATTCTGAACGGAACGAATGGAGAATAAAATCAGCAGAATAAAACGTATGCAGCCTTACAGTGCTTCCTCTGACCACGACAAGAGTGGCACCCAGTTATTGATGTGTTGTGGCTTGGGAAATACATTCAACCTCAGCAACAGCAGAACTCTAAAATAGTCAAGACTGAAGTCACTATTTTTCATGCTAAAGACCTAAATGCAGGGAGTTTAGCAACCTGAGTCCCATCAAAAACACCATGAAACACTGAACATTAATAACTATTCTTATTTCCTAGAAAACAGAAAACATATTTTACTATACAGTCCAGACATCTGATTTCTAGCTGATTTCTTTTCTGTTACTTGTGTGTTTCTTCAGCTAAAAGTTCTGAGTTTCTGACTATGTACCACTGATCTGTCAGGTCAACAGTTCCCCAAGTTCCTCACCCAATCTCCCTTTTGGCCTTAGAAGTTTCACACAGTAACTCCTGGAGGAAACAAGCAGCAAAGCCTTACAGGAACAAGAAGGAACCCTTAATTTCTCAGTGAAGCCTTAGTTTTTCCCTTCTCTGCAACATGATGAAAATAAATCCGATAAACATTTTTTTCAAAAGTATTCTACACAGCATAATGTAACTAAATCCATAAATTTGTCTATAAAACTGAGTATTTCTTCAAATACAAGGATTCAAGTATTCAAGGAAAGTTGAGGTAATTCACATGCCTCATCTTTTTACATTACAGTATTACTATACATCAGTATTTCACTGCAGGAAGCAGGAAATCCTGTAGTTTAATAAAAAAGAGCCTTTGTATTTGAAATTTGAACAAAAGTTCATAGGCAAAAACTGAATTCACAATCAAATAACCCATATGAGGACTTCCTAACCTGTGATAATGACAGTTATTTCTGAGTATCTTGCCAGATTTCTTTCTCTGCTAATATAAGCCTATTCAAATGTAAGTCTAAAGACTGTTTCTGTAGACCAAGCACTCTTCTAACCCTTCACAGGAAAAGATCCATGAAATAACAAATTCTTTTCTTCAAAAATAAAAACATGATTTTCATACATGCTTATGTAAATAGTGAGGTACTTTGGATGAATGTCCAATTCTAGTTCACCACTGATTCATTTTTATCCTTTTGTTCCACAGTCAGTAACTGATGACTTGAATTTGTAGCTAAGATCTAAAATTCCAGCCCCTACCACTCATCACCACAATAAAACTGGAGCTTAAAACTCCAGGTGTTACCAACAGTGTAACAGAACGAACAGACCAGAGACTTTTTTACAACACACACTGCATAACACTGAATGTATGACATCATGTGTTAATACTTTAAACATATAAATGCCTAATGTAAAGACTATGTCATCTTACTTTTTGCTGTTTTGTCAGCTCTCTGCTTTAGGATGCATTATTTTAAAACAGCCTAGAATCAAGTCCTTCTTTTCTCCAGAATTAGAAATGTACTGACTACATGCTCTTGAATGTAAGTAAGACCTGTGAACTTCAACTTTAAAGAGGGAGTTTAATGCTCTTTTGAAAATGTTCTACAGAGTCTGAGTTTTCCCAACCTACCTGTAGCTTAAAATCTCTATACAGGGCTTTGAAGCGACAGCCAGTGCTTGCTCGCACTGCAGTAAGTCCCACCGTTTTACCGTGTATCAATGTTTATGCTGGTTTTGGTCAAGTGGTAGCTGAAATCTATTCTAAGCTGATTTTGACTGTGATGCAAGCACTACATTTTCATGTAAATGCACACTGTCATAAAAGCCTTAAATGTTGTATCATCCAAAGGACATGATCAGAAGCCTCATTCCATTTCTATAAATGCTGTGAGCATTTGGAATTAAACTTATTTTTGTTACACAAAAAACTGATTATTAAAGAATTACAGAACTACTTTCAAGAACTACCAAAAATTCAGGTCAAATTTTCAGTCTCACAGGCTTAAAAACACAGTGCTTTTCCACAGAAGCAAAATCATGAATTTTCCAAGCCTTCTGCTGCTTACATCTACTCAGTCTACCTACTCCTACTTACATGAAAAGCTGCTGCTCTGATTATCTTTACAGACTAAACTACTGAAAAGGAAGTCCCGCCATTGCTTACATATCAAACAACATTCTAGATTCAAATCACGTATTTATAAGAGTGACACAAAAGTCTTCAACAAGCTTTACTGTTTTAAATGTTTAGCTATTTTGAAGGAACTTCTACTACTTAGAGATCACAAAACTGAAGTTGTTTTAATGCATCAGGCATGCTTCTTAGCTCACAGAGAAAGGGTCTGATCCTTTAAGGCATTCATGAAGACTAGCATTATTGAAAAGTCATTTTTTGCATTAAAACTTCGCAAAATTTATGAGAGGTTTTGCATTCACCATGATCAAAAGAAACAAACAAAAGTATTGGAGATGTGGAGTATGTATGAAGCTCTATATATTGCAGGCAATTGATAACAGCTCAATTTAAAAATAAACTTTCTTTTAATATCCTTGCTTTGGTAGACTAATCAGCTCTTGAAGGGCAACAGCAAAGAAAGAATCATAGATAAGAAACACAAGGCCATGCACTAGAGACATCCTTCTCATTATTAACACTAGTCTGAGCTAGGAAGAGGCCATTATGTATCTTTCCTGAACTTTTTGAAAATACAGGACATGAAGAATATTTGGACCACCTAAGAAGAAGCAAGCAGTACTTATGCAGAAAAGTAATTTGTATTACAGTAATTAAAAGTCACCTTACCGGAACTGCACTTACCTACAATACTTTTTTCTGGAGCTGGAGGCACAATATAACCAATATGCATGTATTTTGTTGCTAATTTGCTGTGCAGGCCAAGAAAATCACTGAATCTTCTTTTAACAGAGAATTCATTTTTGTGGAATATTGAAAGTGATGTCTTTAAAAAAAATCCAAAATTGTTGTGAATTACTGATCCATCTCAGTTATGATACAAAGTATTCACAAATTTTTGTTGCACTACTTACCTTTGTTGTTACTCTGTATGCCATATAAGCATTCATGCCATCTCCTGTAAGAAAATCAAAATACTTATCCCAGGACAAGGTACTGTAATCCTGTCATACACTTTTTAGTCCAAAATATACATTCAATAGATTTCCATTTATATAGTAAAAATTGCCAAAGGAAAACTGAAGAGGAAATCATGCTAAAATCTTAGAATAGTCATCAAGGAATAAGACAGTCTACCGTCTGAATTTCTAGGCTCAAGGAACTTACCAACTTTCTCAGGGTCTGATACATTGATTTCTATATCAAACAAATCTCCATTTGCTTCCTCTTCAATCTAGGACAAAGATACACCATATTTAACAAGGTAACAGACATCCACATTATAGGATAAGGATATAGAGGAAGGAGGAGAAAAAGTCAGTATGCTTGTCTAATTATGAAACATTTCCAGTCTCCAATGTCAATATACTTTCTAACACTGACTGTGACTGCAGCAAAGTTCATGTGGTAAACTTGATAGTGCTAAGTTACAGTTGGCCTCAACGATCCTAACTAATTTTCCAAACTAAATGGTCCTGTGAGCTCAGTTTTAAGCCCTACTGCAAAAGCTTCTGGTATAGAAGATTTAGGAGTCTGTTCATTGTTCACCTACAATACCAGCAGACACAGTGGTTCACAACCACTCTCATTTGCAATGTTTCTATGTGTCTCTAATCAGAGGACAGACATTCCTTTTCGTTAACGGTATCTGTAGCAGAAGAGCTTGGGAAGGAAAAAGCAACAGATCAAAAATCTTCTGATACTTGTCTGAGTTCTATTCTTCCAGAATTTCATAATCTTTCATGTACTATACGTAACTTTGATAGAAAGAGAGATCTTAAGAAACGCCATGGCAAAAGGGACAGTACCAGGGCTGAAGGGGGCAAAATCAGAATCGAATGCCATCACGTGGCAGGTGTCGAGTCACAGGTAGATCTTGTTTGTAAAGTCACTGCCCTAGTAAGAGAACTCTCCAGAATGAATGGCATTCAGTAATGTCCACGCTTTGACTGGAACATCAAATGTAAATAGCAATGTTAACTCTACGATTACCCTTAACTGTTTGTTAGCATGCAGGATAATGCTAAAAACTGGAACAGCTTCAGAAATACAAGTTGAAATTGTAACAGGCTTTAGTAAGAGTGATTTTACATTAATAACATTTCTCATGTATCAAGCTCACAGCTTACTCATACATACACTTTTAAAGTATCTATTCTGAAAGAACAGAATCCCCACACTACATATCTCTAATACAATCACCTCAGTAGTGAATTCTTACAGTATTTTCATGAGTCAAATTCACACTAAACTTCTTTTGCAAAATAAACATCAAGGAATGATGCCATGCAACAACATTTAGGAATTGGCATTTTAAAATAAAATAAAACTTAAAAATCCAAATAAGACATTTCCATAGTTTAGAAGTTTACAGCATACCTCTTCTCTGGATCTATCAAAAATCACGGGGGCTGTTATGCTTTTCGATTCCATTCTGGGAGCTACTAATGTAGTAGGTGTTACAGGAGTGATTGCAGGAGTAGGTTCTGGTGAAAGTATGGGATCTCTCTCCGGACTGTCCAACGAAACTTCTTCTGTTGCTTCTAGATAAACATTTTGAGTTAGCAATAAATTTCCTGTGCAACACGGATGGATATGCATCACAAAGATAACAAACACGCACGATAAACAGTAACGATAAAATAAATAGCACCCATTTGGGCAGGAAAATTTTTTCAACATATAGCTAAAACCAGATATGACTTTTGGGCTTGTAGCGCAGAATGAGTTAAATTAAGATCAATATTGCCTTTTTTTTTTTTGGTATACTGTTCAGTAAAGAGTCTTTTAAAGTAGTC
>NW_008236932.1:1463711-1464793 GCF_000691975.1 Corvus brachyrhynchos | reverse complement strand
AAAATTCAACATTCCAGCTGCAAAGCTGCAAGGCCGAGGTGAGATTAACCCTTTTTATTGCTGTGAAGAGCTGAAAACCTGAGGGAAGAGAGAGAGGAGATGCTTAAAGCTGAAATTCTGTTGTGAAGCTATGATATATCAGAGTATCCTGTTGTAATTTCATGAAGATATGGGGGGTGGAGTGTTCAACTCGTGAGCAGAAGCACCTGCGCTGAGATAGGCAGATGCTGACGCAGCTGTAATTTCATGAGGAGTTTGGACAGGGAGAGATGAACCAGATGAGGACTTTTGCTCCAAACGGGAAAGGAGAAAACCTCAGTCCCTAGAGATGAACCAGATGAGGACTTTTGCTCCAAACGGGAAAGGAGAAAACCTCAGTCCCTAGAGATGCTCCCAGAGATAGTCCTAACGATGAAGATGATGAAGACCCTTTGCTCCCAGGGAAGGAGAAGGGCCTCTGTTTTTGTTTCTGAACGGCTCAACCTTAAAATTGTACCCCAAAAAACTTCAAGAGTGGACCCTTGAAAGCAGTTGCGGGAAAAGCTGCAAGTCGGGGGAAAGGACTCACACGCAGGCAGAGAGACTCCTCTTCCTAAATGGACTGAACAATATTTGGAAGTGGGCGGCTGTCTCGTTGTGATAATGTTTTCATAGCATGAGCAAGAAGAGACTTCTCTTTCTAAATGGACTGAACAAGGTTATTATGGAAGTGGTAAACAGACTGAACATCTTGAGGGTTGTCTTTGAACATTGTCAGTGGGAGAAGGGAGGAAGGTGGGGGGAGGAGGAGAGTTCTGAAGGTATGGTATAATTTTTTTCCCCTCTTTTAGGTCTGTTAATAAACTTCTTTATATTTCTTTCAAGTTTGGTGCCTGCTTTGCATTTCTTCTAATTCTTATCTCACAGAAGATAAACAGTAATGAGTATTTTGGACCAAACCACTACAATGACATATTGTGAACACTAATTAATTTTTTTTACCACAGAAGCAGCTCTTCTTCATCACCTGTTTCACACTCTGAACAACAGCTGATTTAGCCATATAGGCTGGTAACTAAACAGACTTAGCCATCTATTCAATG
>NW_008236932.1:1448107-1463669 GCF_000691975.1 Corvus brachyrhynchos | reverse complement strand
CAAAAACCCCACAAACTGTAAAGTAGCAATATTAGCATGCGAGACATTAAGATTATTTTTTGTCTCTATTTCCCTTCTCTTTGGGGCTTAAAACAGCTCACTAGAAACTGACTACTTCCTTCAGACTATGGACAGTCCCCCTACGTTTAAAGACAATGCAAACCCCTGCTCTACAAATCTCACTAACTGGTTTTGACCACTGGCAAAAATTTCCTGGGTATACAGAAGTTTCTGCTCTAGTCCAAATAAGTGAACAATGCAGTGGTTCTCACTCAACCTGAATTTTCAAGAATTCCAGTTTCTTAAAAGATAATATGGACTAGAGAACAGTCATCTGATACCAAAATTGACTTCCCAATAGACCTCAAGTCCTTTCACAAACTAGACTTCTGTGGGAAGTACTTACCAAGCAGGTAAAAAGGCACTAAACCAAAGCAGACACTCATTCTGGCTTGAGGGTGACAAAAGTTTACTGCCATCATTTTATTCTGGAGTATGTCACAGAACTGCTGAATTTGGAAAGGACTTCTGAAATCATCTAATCTAATCTCTCTGCTCAAGTAGAGCTCTAGATAGAGCAGGCTAAACTGGACCACATCCAGATGAATTTTGAGCATCTCCAAGGAGGAGAATCCACCTCCTCCTTGGATAACCTGTGCCAGTGCTTGACCACCCTCACCAACAAGAAAAAAGAACCAAAACCCAACACCACCCCCTCACCCCCACCGAAGACAAACAAAAAGGTAAGATTTTTCTTGTGTATTATCTGGTTTTCAGTGTGTAGCCATTGCCTCCTGTTCTGTCAGCGGGCACTACTGAGAAGTCAGGCTCCCTTTTCCCCATTCCCTACCATAATAAATACTACCATATCCCTACCATATATACACTATAGGATCCCCTCCACCCCAAGCCCCAGTAAAGAATGAATCCAGCACTAGCTTTCTCAGTCTCAGCTCTTAAGCCATACACGTTATGGCCTCAATCATCTTCATGGCCCTGCACTCAAGTCACTCCCATCTGTCCATGTCTCCCTTGTGTTGGATAGCTCAGACCTGGACTCGGCACACCAGGTGTGGCTTCCGCAGGGCTGAGCCAAGGGAAATATCAATTCCCTCAACCTGCTGGCATTGCTTTTCCTAATTTCAAATTACAGATTTTCATAGTACTTTCAAACTAAAGTTAAAAGCAACCACCTTTTTATATTCTCCGTTTTTAATATGAACTGAGAATCTATAGCCTTTCTTTGAAAATATTTATTGTCGTAGCACTGCTTTATTCTTACTGCTAAATCTTACAGGACATAAGCATCTGCTCATGCTTCCTTTCCTCAAATGTGACAGGAAGGACACTGCATCTTAAATCAATACAGAATTTTAATTCAAAACCTAAGATTAGGTGGGGCAGCTGCTGAGGCTGTTGCAAAAGAGCTTTTAGATTGGCAGAACAGCAACATTTCAACAAGAAGCAGCAGTTCTCTCCTTTGGTGGCTAACAGCATTCAACATATACGCTATACAAATGAATATTTCACAGAAACATCTCTCAGAAAAATATGCATATACATATGTAACACAGTACTATATACATGATAAAACTTAAAATATAAAACATTTATGAAATAAAGCAATTGCACTTCAGTTCTTCCTTTTTTCTATCACTAGCTAAATTCCAGCACATTCAGGAAACAAATTATTAACCACCACTATATACTTCTCTCTCTTTATCTTCAAATTTTGGACAGGTTTATAAAACAAGTCATTAAACAATTCAAAGCACATAGATTTCTCTACTTTCATTAACTGAGAACACAATCCTCTTATTGTAAAGTATAACTTCATGAAAAAAAAGTGAATTTAATGTAACAAAGCAGCACAGCCATCAGATGAAACAGAAGCACTCATCTTCTCAAGGACTCCTCTTTTTCAGACTTGTATTCACATACCCATTAGTATCATAAAGTGATCTAGGTTGTGCATCAAATGAACTCCAAGAAGGATTAGCAAATTTTTAAAGCTGCTGCCTACTGGTCTTTCTTTTTTATTTCCCTGAAGGAACTTACCCAGAGAAAATAGTATCTGTTTGTTTGATAGCAGTAAGTCAGTTATTTTAGGAAGAAATGAGAATTTATGCCATCCTCCCTCTTGTTACCTCTCACCCCAGGTTTGCATTCATCCAGGCATTATGCAAATCTAGAAGCATGAAATGGAAAAGATGCGAAAGGGGATGATGGGACTGAGCTGGACAGGGAGGAGGTTATTGCACTTTTTTTTTAAAAACAAAAATATGCAAGGATCCTGAAAGGAAAAAGAAGCATTAGCTGTATATAAAACAGCAAACTCTTACTTCTAGCTATTTTTTTCCCCCCTCAGAAAAGCAGTCTTCAAGTAGTACATGAGCTGAAGATCTATTTCTCACAAAATAGGTTTCTTCTAATGAACTCTGGCATTTATGCTTCTTACATATACCCCTTTACTTTGAGTACTCAGATGACATGGTCTGGATTAAAAAGCTTTACTGATAATTTTTCTGCTTGTGTTGCAGGTGTGTTTCTTTCCCCATGGAAACATTAATCTGGTAGGTTTCAGAGTAGAAACTATGGCACTTCAGAAACATTTGCTTGATCTATTCATTTTAGATCTTCACCTGAAAACTTCACATGAAGTTGTGGTTTTGTGGTGTGTTTTTTTGTTGGTTTTGGGTTTGAGGTGTTTTGTGTGCTTGTGTGGGTTTTGTTTGGTTTTTAAAATATTCAGTATCATTGTTAGCATGAAAAGTGAAATCTAGATGTCTTGTTTTCCAGGGTAGTTCCCAAGAGCTTAAGTTCTTGCTTAAAGAGGCAAGCAACTGCTCTGTCCAACTTTTGGGAGGAAAACACTGAGATCCAACACTTACATCAGCTGTGGGAGTTACCAAAACATATTAAGAACTCCCAACAATCTAGTGCTTTAGACTGCTACACATAAATACATACTTTACAATTCATTAACAGTCTTTGTTAGGGATCACTGTCAAGTTGCTTAGCTCCAAAAGAACATGAAGACATGTCATTCTGCTGTAGGAGACAACTACATATGCTTAATTAACATTCTATAGCCAACCACACTAAGTTCCTATCAACACTCAAGCCTGGGGCTTAATCTCAGCATTAGACAGAGTTTGTTTATTTATTTTTCACTTTTTGTCAAATATCATCTTAGAAAATGCAAGTTTGCAATTCCTCACTAGCAGCTCACTTCAGCCACAAGTAATTTTTACTAGTCACACTTCTAAATGTCAGACCTCTAGCATTCTGACATAGCTTGAATGATTAAATTGGCTTATTATCTTTGAAAATTTGCCCATGTGAACATAAAAATTTGGAAGTAAACTTAAGCAGCAGCTGTTATGCAGAACAGAGGACAAGCTATTTAAAAAGACTTCTCTAGGCATAGCAATTATTTCAGAGATTAAACTGAACTGAATTCACTGTAAGAACTGCTACACCTGAGTCACGGCCCATGCTCCTTATCGTTATATCAGAAATACTAAGGACAACCTTAATGAGAACACAAATGGTTTTAACACAACAGTCACCTTCTGACCACTTCTGACTTCAAAACTGTAGGTTCACATGCCTTTGTGCATTTATTTCTCGCAAAATAAAGCTAGAACTGAACAACCAGCTTCTAAAAAGCAGCAAGGTATTTGCACAAACTCTTCATATCAGACACATTACACAACAGCCTGACAGACACCATCAGCTAGAAGCTTTTCTGTTCAGATGGGCCTAAACATCTTGTCTGGGTCAGAGAATTATCATCTCCTTTTCTGTCTCAAATACCAAGAAAAAAGCCTAAAGGGAAAAAAACCCCACAAAATCAAACAACACAAAACCCCACCAAATAAACAAACAAAAAAACCCAATGAAAACAAACATCACCCCAGCCTCCAACACACTGACTTTTCCCCAGGACACATAGCTAGACACTTCCACAACATGATCCATTCCCAAACACATTTCAGAGCTGAAAAAACAAAATAATAGTAATCTTTTACCAGACAGAGGAGAGGAAAAATTCTAGTTTTCCACTTTTTTGAAGAAGGTGACAGAACACTGATAAAACTTCACAGATCAGTTCACCATCTAATGCTCATCTGTGAGCACTTAGAGGCAGAAGGCACAGACAGCTATGCCCTTCACGGGCAATCCATGGCGTATTTGTGCAGTTATACACTGAACTTTGGGTCAACATTTTGGAAGACCATTTCAATACCTAGCTCTTCACTGTACAATAGCAGGCTACTGACAACAAAGCTTTAAGATATATCTCCAAATTCCTCAAGACACACCTAATACTGCCTCATTTGGAGCACTGACCATTATGGTCTCTGCACGTAAGAGCTCTACAAACTAAGATAAAGTAGTTCTTCTGGCCAAATAATCAATATAGTGACTTTTATTCTAAGGGTGAAAGTTCTTTAGTGGGTTTAGTCAGACAGTTTGCTTTTACAGAACCAAGAACCACAATGAAGCAGCAAAATTTACTGGTCTCCAATGACAGCAGGAAAACTAATTTCTTCCATTTTTTGAAACCCAGTTTTAATAGCTCCGTTGCCAGAGACAAGATTATGAGTATCTATACTGCACTTATTATCCTATAGCTGCCACAGAAACATAATAGCAAAGAGGTTTTAAGCATAATCAAAAAAGCCTAAAAAATTTCCCAGGTTCTGTCCTGCATTAAAGCAGTAGAGAAAATTTGTACTGCTTCACCTCCTTTTCCATTAGGTTGCAATATTAGGTAGAATAATGGAAAAGACTTATAAGTCTACAATAGCTAGAGAAGCATACCATCACATTTTTTGCAAGTCTGAAAAACAAGAATTATTTCTGACCCTGAAGAATGGCAATCTCTCCTTTCAGGAGCCACACACGGGATTTCCTTTACCTGGATTTTAAAGTGTCTAGTAATTACAGAAACATAAAAGCAAAGAGGTTTTAAGCATAATCAAAAAAGCCTAAAAAATTTCCCAGGTTCTGTCCTGCATTAAAGCAGTAGAGAAAATTTGTACTGCTTCACCTCCTTTTCCATTAGGTTGCAATATTAGGTAGAATAATGGAAAAGACTTATAAGTCTACAATAGCTAGAGAAGCATACCATCACATTTTTTGCAAGTCTGAAAAACAAGAATTATTTCTGACCCTGAAGAATGGCAATCTCTCCTTTCAGGAGCCACACACGGGATTTCCTTTACCTGGATTTTAAAGTGTCTAGTAATTCAATATGAAGGAACAACAGAAGTTACAAAGCTGTGGAGTTTTATGGGGAATTATAAGAGAGAATTAGGTTGTGAGCTGTAAAACCTGCCTGCAGAGGCACATGGCAGCACACAGAAGCTTGTCTCCATCGGACCCTGGGGGGAGAAAGTGTCACACGGCAGAGCCCTACGGAGAGGAGCCTGCCGAGAGCTGAGCTGAAGGACGAGTGAATGGCGAGTGATCTTCCCATCAAAGGAAGTGTGCTGCTGATGTGGCAACATGGGATAAGTCACGCCACATAAGGAAAGAAAAGTGTATAAAACCAACTCACTCCTTTGAATAAACAATTCAGACTCCCTGCCGGTCTGGGTCTGAGATTCAATCGCTGACAGAGCTTCATTTTTTTTCCTCTCCATTTAAGTGTTCCTATAAGCTGTGCCAAGTTAAGATTCTTTGGAATTTCAACACATCAAAGAAAACCCCTGTCACACTCACTTTTAAATTCAGTTCTGCTTTCCTAGAAAGCCAGACTTATGCAATCATGCTGGAAGCAAGAAAATAGGTATCTCATCTTGCCTTTCTCACACTGTTTCTATATTGCCTAGCAAAACAGCCCTAAGAAAGAAAAGAACAGTTATACTTGTGAGCGCATAGCACTGGAACACAAATTCAACACAGTTTTTCAGAATGTCATTTCAGAACAACAGTGATACAAAGACAGAAGTTCAAGACTTGGGTCCAACTGCATTATACAGACTTCTTGCTTAGAACAGGAAACTGTGAACAATGTCATATTTTATCTCATGCTCGATAAATCACATTTGTTTTTTCCTCTATTTGAGAGTATTAGACTCATTCTGTATTGTAAATTGAACTTTCAAAGACCAGTCTCAGCTGAGGTAGACATGCAGTGTTAGATGCCTTCAGTTCAATGCTGCAAGCATTTAGGAGAATGTCCTACATGGCAAAACCCAAACTCATTAAATCAGTTCTGTGTGTTATTCTCACAGCATTCGTTTCAGTTAAAACAATCTGGCTGCAAACATTTGTTCCTTCTGTCTGACTCTCCTCAATATTTACTCCAGCCTTTTTTTTTTTTTTTCTTAATATTATTCAAAGGAGAATTGGCTTTCCTAAAATATCCACTCCAGATGGCTCTATGTTTATAAAAAGCTGGCATTATATACTGAAGCTAAATAACCAAATTACTGACTAGTACTGGAAAGCTTCATGGCTAAAGCACTGATGGTCTTTGTAAGTTATAAGGCAAAACAAATGCAGAAAAAAGTACAATTAGCCCTCTATTCTTTATTCCTTTTTTCCCTTAAAACACTTTCAGAGAGGTACTAAACTAGCCAATACATTCCAACAGTGTCTTGAACAAGTTCAAAAATATGGAAATACAAATTAAGAAGGTTAAAAACAAATGTAATGGGCATGTGTATATATGTATTTATACAAAATAACCCAGAACTAAAGGCTATAAAGCTTCTGTTGGAATGATTACATCAGGTAATCAATGAAGAGGAGATGACTGTATTCAAAGCAGACTGTCAGCTGACTCACTCAACATGTAGTAATAGGGAAAATGCTAGAATTGAGATGTAACATTCAGAACCATCTTATACACATAATATATTCCAAATATTACACCTCCTTTCCTGAATACTTAATGTTCCTACACCTGTAATTGACAGCTACAATAACCCATGTTAGGATAGCTGAAAACCAACACCAAAGTAGCCACTGATTTATGAAGCTTTAGAAACCTTCTGTCTACTAACAGATGACTTATCAAAACTTTCACATATCTTTTTCTAAAGCATGCAATACCGTCAGAGATACAACCATGCACCAGTGAAATCATAGGACTGGTCCCATGTGCCAGTTTATTACTTTTTCATTAAAAAAAAAGTATGAAGAAGGAAATATTTGCAATATAATCTGAATTATCTCTTTATAACTGAAAAAAAAACTGGGACAGCTTATGCATGATTATTAAGTAGAAAACAAGAAAGTAACTTAAGTCATGCATTTCCACACAAACAGATATGAACATTTTGAGTCACAAAATGGTAAAGACTATTACTATCAGCAAAACATGTTAGTGACCAGCTAAACACTCCCACATTATACACTGACAGTACACACCACTGAAAAACTTATAAACAAACTTAACTAACAACATTTTTCACAAGAAAAAAACCTGTACAACACTATCAAACTACTTATAAGGTTTCAACCCTCCCTCTCAGAAAAGCACATTTCTTTCAGTCCAAGGGCAAAAGGGTTTGTGCAGGCATGCTAGAAGAAAATGGCCATTACCAGCAAAGAGGTCTTCTCTGTCACCATCCAGCATAATTTCTGCTGGCTTTGGACCATTGGAGTTTGTGCTGAGGTCTTCTGCTGGAAGACTTGCTGGCTCTGGAGATGAAGGACTTGACTGTTTAAAAAAAAAAAAAAAAGTGAAATAATTGGAAGAGAACCAGTTACCATGTGTCAGTATATAAGAATTATTGCAACATTCTTTCATTGCAAAGAAGCAAAAAAACATGGACAGAAAGGAAACTTGTCAGCTATTTCCATCTCCCACTCCTAGCACAGCAACAATGAATAAAAGATACGACCTAGTCAACAGCTCTTTTAATTTCTTTGCTTAAGAGAAAAAACAGTCAACAGTTTCTTCAGGTTTAATTAATATGAAACAAAAGCTGCTATAGAATTATCTAGAATAAGTTTATTAGCAATGCCAAATGTAATTTGATTATGAAGTTCCTCCTGGAAGGGCTTGGATTTAAATCTGGATTTGTACATAGCCAAAAATCAATAAAGAAATCTCCAAGTGCTCTATGACTGAAAAGAATGCATTAATGCCATCCAAATAATTCAAGGCTGCTTGAAGCTGTAAGAAATTTTGATAGCTTTGCAACAGGATTACTGCCACAGAGGATCAGACTGTACTGTATGGAAGCTAGGCTTGCCACAGATACAATTTTTTAATTCACTGAAGACTGAACTTGCCCTGTTGAAGACACTCAGGAAAACTAAAGCAATATTGAAGCTGGACCACCAAATGAATAGCTTGCTTACAAAATAAATACACACATAATTGAAGATCAGTGCTTCAGTTAGAAAAATCTTTCTTGAGTAAGTATCAACTCTGTTTACTGCTGTAGTACTAGAGTATTTGCAAAACTCACTTCTTGCAACTTCATCCAGGATAGCTAGCTAAGGAGTTTTCAACAACAGCATATTTACTCATGGATGCAGGCATGTATTAAAAAGATACTAGATATTTAAGGCTATACTTCAAAGAAACCAGCAGGCTAGAAAAGATTTTTAAAAAAGACTGAAAATTACTGGAAAGTCACTGAAAAAGTCTGTCCAGATTGTATTTTCACATTCATAAATGTAGCAGAGGCAAGAGTCCTAACAGAGAGGCCTTCCTTATAACTGGCTTTCTTGCCTTCTTCCCCTCACTTTATGTACTGAGCATGATTCAGATGGTCTGGAATATCCCTTTGGTCAGCTCAGGTCACCTGTCCCAGCTGCGTCTCCTCCCAACCTCCCATTCATCCTCAATTCCCTCACCAGTGTGGCAGCACAAAAAGCAGAAAAGGCCTTGGTAAGCCCTGCTCAGCAAAACAAAAACATCTCTGTGTTATCAACCCTGTGCTCAGCACAAATCCAAAACAGAGTCTCGTGCTAACAACTGTGAAGAAAATTAACTCTACCCCAGCCAAAATCAGCAGAACCAGACTTTGGTTGCAACAAGGAACTGATCCATTCAAATGACAGAAGAGATCGTATCTCCTTCCTTTTGCAAAAAGCTGCCACTCTCTGAAAAGCCCACATACAACACGGGGAAACCAGAAATAAAACAAAGCGATGAATAACAAAAGGAGCAGTCTCTGAAACTCTTGGTTGGATATTGCCCTAGAGCCTGCAAAGAACATCAAAGAAGAAATGCTTAGAAACTGTACATAGGAAGTAGTTTCTAACCTTGCAAGGAACAAATTCACTAGTCACATGAACACTTCTTATCTTCTATTAAACAAATGCCAAAATGACCCCACAGGAAACAGAGTGCTCTGGAGTAATAAAGGTATGTATGTCCACTCTGTGAAGACCCTGGGAAGTATCATAAGGAGATAACACTCCTTTCAGTTGTATTACAAGACTTGCAATAATTTACATTAAATGAGCTAGGAGATGCAAGAAAATCACAGCACCTGATATGCTTCAATATTTTACAACTGACAGTATATATGTGTTACACATAATAGCCAAAGGTTTTAAGCCATTTCAGAATTCAGAAGTAGCATATTTCAGAAGAAATGGTCTGTTTCTCCAGCCAATGCTGTGTAGAGATGCAAGTTCAAGACCTTGTACTCCAACTAGAACAGAAGAGCATGGAAATGCTTGATTTCCAAATGCTTGAGGTTCAAGAAGTTTAAAGTTTTATCAGCAGAAGTAGTTCTTCACTGAAACATCATAGGTACTCATTCCAAACCAGTTTTGCTGCTATTCAGCTTTGAACAGCAATCAACTTACATTTTGACAGCCTGGAGGTTCATGACACAGTGGGAGTCCCATGCTGCCACAGATGCAGAATGCACATAGGTTTGTGTTTGTCAAGTCACTGCCATGAAAAAGAGCTCTAATACAGCCAGTAACAGGGACCAAAAGCCTTCCTGAACCCTTGTAGCACATCAGCAGAGAGCCTTCTGCTTTACCACTTAATTATGCTCTTGATTAATGAATGGTGGAAAAGAGCCCTTGGAGAATGCTCACACCTCCAAACTATTCCTTCAGTCTATCTTCTCAGTTTTATCAGAGGTAGTTATTTTGGTTACTAATGGTTATTTTTGGTGGTACCTGGCTTCTAATCACAACATTAAATTCTATCAGACACAATATTCACTTTAAACACTTAAACCTGATCAACCCATGGCAAACAGCTGCATGCCTAAAGTTACAAGTTAACCAAAGGTCAATACAGAGTTATATCCACTTTGAAGAAAGAAACAGATTCCTCTAGGACTGGCTATAAATACATGGCACCAAGTCTCTGTTACTGAGCTGGGAAAGATCCTGTCCAATCGCACTGTTAAAGAAAGCCAGTATTTCTGCACTAGATACCAGGCTTCACAGCTGTAGTTAGCAGAGCAGTTACCAGCAGTGTTCTCCAAATTCCATATGAGAATACAAGCAAAATGCAAGGACTCAGACCTTATGGGCACCTCAGAAATCTGAAAAGCAAAGCTGACCAGAGGGATATCCCATACCTTGTAAAAATGTGCTCAGCAAAGCTATGGGGAAGAAGAAGGACAGAGAGGATGTTTGGAGTTACAGCATTTGTCTAAGTCACCATTACATTCCTGTCTTCCTGAAGATGGCTAAGCATGGGCCTGCCCACAGAAGGGGTGAATAAATTCATTATATTGCTTGCATATGCAACTTTTACTCTACCCATTAAATTCTCTTCATCTCTGTCCACTGGTCCTCTAACTTTTACCCTTCCAGTTCTTCTCTACCATGCCAAGGTGAGCCATGAATGTCAGATGGAAATAAACTTCAACAAGCTGACAGGTGAATAAGGTATCTACTGGTCTATTAATCTCTCTGTGGCTCTTTGGTCCTGTTAAACAGCTGTGTTCTCAGACAAGATAAATTAAGAATGGGGTTAAATATATTCACAAATGGTTGTGACTTTATAAGAAAAGAACAGTGTGTAGAAGCTTCTTAAAAACTGTTCACGGTCTGAATACTGCATCAGCTTAAGAGTTTTGCAATGAAGTATAGTTTCTTCTCTTTGAAATGGACATAGTCCTAAGGGAACTATGAAAACCCAGCAAGGCACAGCCCTGATGTATCAAAAACTAGAGTAAATAATTTCTAACAATCTGATTATTTTGCACAGCCAGTGGGTCATAAAGTGCTATTCAGCCTCTCAAAAACCAAAAAAGCACCCATGCATGAACACAACATATTAAGCTATTTCAGTTACAGTCTTCTATGGATCTGACAGGACCTCAACTTTGTGTTTTATCTCTACAAAGTACAGCTAAAATGGCCAGTGAAAGTGGCTGTCAAAGGAGGTAGTAGTTAGTGCAGTGAAAATCTCTGTATCAGACAAGAAACGGAGATGAAACTAACAAAAACCTCATGGCCTAGACAGAGATAGACAGCATAGCTGTTCAGAAACTTTAAATTTACTTGATGTCAAGGATTCACAAAATGTCACAAACACATCAATTTCCCGAAATGTACACAGCTGTGAAATTTCTGAACAAGTCCTGAGCTGAAAGTTTGGTGCAGCCTCCAATAACCAAGATAGTCAAGGGCCAGGACATCCAGATATGTAGGATAGTCAGGATCCTGCCTCGTCTTTCTTGAAAACAAGTTTCTGGTAAGACGCCCATGGGCCCATTCCAACTTACAATGTCAATAACAAGCTCAATTTTCTGTTCTTTTATTGTTCATTAAATTTGAAGGAAATAACCAAGTATTTTACAGCTCTGACTGATGAAGAAACAAGGAAAAGATCTTGCACTTTCTGCTGGCTGAAATTATAGCTCCAGATATTTGGACATCCTCCCTTCTCTTAATAGTAGGGTACCCCCCAAACTAGTTCTGCTTGCATGAACCCCTCCTAGCTTCCCTCAGTCAAAACACAGTGGGCTGACCAAAGGTGGCCATCATAATATTCTAGTTGTTCAGGTTAACCCAGCTCATTGTCTGAAATGGGGTTACAGGAGCTCATAGATCACAGCGTGGGCAGAGAGAATAGACTCAATGGTAGGACAGTATCATTTGCAGCAGAAAGAAAGATGACACAAGCAGCCACACTGGAATGAACTTCCACATACTTCCATTACAGCCTGGATTTAACATCAAGCACATTTTCAGTAGAATTACATCAATTAATCTTGGATACAGACTTAGCTTTCTGCAAAGGTATAGTACAGTAGTGAAGGACTTAGTGTTTTCCTCTCAGATATTCCAGTGGGATCTTTAGTGCTTTCTCTGTAATGGCCACTGTTCAACTGAATGGATACCATTAAAGCCATCTGGACTTCTGTAGCTATCTAGTGTTTTGCCTTATGTGCAAAAACCAAATGCATATTGCAGATCTTTGACATAAACTGATCAACTGGCAATGAAATTATTACACACCCTGCCCTAAATAAATTATAAATAAATAAAGCCCTTGATACATTACCACATCTACTGCTCACTGATTGTTTTCAAGTTCCTCCACGTATTTTTCCATTAAAAAAAAAAAAAAACAAAACCAAAACGCCAACAAACAGGAGTAAGGGAATACAAATACTGTGTGAAGGAGTAGGTGGCATCCTTGGTTCCTGTGGTCACATGGGACCTGCTTCACGAAAGACAGACTGGCAATATAGAAATAAGGGAGAAGTTTAGGGAAAATGAAATTAGAAATGGTACAACATAAATGAGGAAGGTGACAGAGACCCAGACTGGTGCATGAAGGAGGAAGAAGGCAGAAACAGTGAAAAGAGAGTAACAGTGAAAATACCATTTTTTCAGAAAATCTAACATATATCTTATCATACATGTCATCAAATTTGACTTTCATACAGTTGTTTGGGGTCCCTTCTAAAGGGAGCAGAGGACACAGAGAGCAAATTAGCAGTTTGTTGATTAAACTTTTAACAGGGAGTGATTCTTCTCATAATGCACAGCTAACTTCCAGAACTTCTTGCTGTGCAAACCATGCACACTCTTTAAAAAAAACAACCCAACAACAACAACAAAAAAAACAACCGACCAAAACCCTGTTAAAATCCATGCACTTGAAATTTTAGCAAGTAGATAAGTCTACCTAGGCCTCAAGAAGGCCTTGAGCTACAAAAACCTGATACCTAGGAGAGCATTGTATATGCCAATCAGCAGATATACATAACAACCAGCAATATTATTCACATGGAATTCACCACTGAATATCACTGTAAATGCAATTTTGGCTTAAACTATCTACATGATTCATCCTGGCTGTTCTCACTAATGAAAGCTACTCTGGCAGCTAAAGAGAAACCTCTTGAGCAACCATGAATTTAAAAAGCAGTTGTCCAGACTCACAATACAGTTGGCACAATGAAAACAAAATAATCATTCTCATTCTACTACTCATAGGCACTGTGGATATCTGACAAGGAAATGAGCATCCCATCAGCTGAGGCAAGTTGCTGCCCAACCTGATTCCCAGTTCATAGGTGTTCTAAGATGACAGAAAGGAAGAGTTCTCATTCTCTGCCACACAGCAAATTTTCAAGTCCTAAAATGTGTTTCCACTGTACCCCAGAAATCCCAGGTGTTACAGCTCAGTGAGCTCTTTCTAATGTTTTATTTTCTACAATTAAGAGAGCTCAGTTCAAGACATTAACTTTTTTACAACATGCACAGAGAAAGTTAAAACTCCATCTTATTTTTTCTTCACATCAGAGAATTCAACTTGAAATAAAAAATGTTCTCCATTTGAAGCCACTGAAGTAACTAAGCCTTTCCGTATTTAAGCACTACATGCTTCCCATTTATAACGTACACTGAATGCATATTTTGCCAAAAGAAACTTAGCGTGTGTTTTCTAAATGGAGACTTTGTTAATATGGAAGCTATTTGAAAGACCTATTACAAACCATACAGATTTTCCACTGCACAATCAAATTATAGGCAGGAAAGGCTCAGCACACATTTTGTGAACTGCAAAGAGAAAGCAAGATAAAATAGGAAGGGACTGAAATTAATCATGCTAAACACAAATGGACAGCTCCAAGATAAACCAGTTGGGAACCCTTTCAAAGTACCAAAGCCTTCATGTAAGTTGGCTTTGGACCACAGTGTCTTTTGCCACACTCTCACCTACTTTTTTAACTACAAAAAGCATGACACCATTCTCTTGTTACTATACAACTCCCACTACCATTTATAATCAGTTCCTCCATGAACATTTACAGATTAAACTAACACTCAAGACAAAAGTTTAACTAGGCCCACATCATGAGATAATCATTCTTCTCTGGACTACGGTACCCTATACACTGAATCCATCAGTCTTTGCTCAAGCTAGTAAGAAGTCCAAAGTCAACTTTCATGACCTCTTCCTTCCACACTTGCAGGAAAATCACAAGATTAAGGCACTGCCCTAAATGCTAATGTCAAAAAAGCTTACTGACACAGCTTTTAAAAGCTTCTCTTTAAGCAAAGAGGCTTCCCCTTTCTACTTAGAGACTCCATTCCAAACAGACTGTGTACATAAACAAAGCAGCAAAGTGGAATTGTCAGCCAAAACAACTGATACAAAGCCTATTTCTTTGCCAATGTTTGCAGTTAGAGGAGTTTCAGTAACTTTTTTATCTCATGGTAACTGTGATTTGGACACTAAATCTATCTTATCTCCTGCAGTTTTAGTTCTAGACCACATCAATAAAAACATTGTTTATGTTACACTGCAGTCTTTCTCAGTGCACTGAACAAGACTCCAGTAATACACACTGTGTCACACAGAGATGCACAGAAGTCTACTCATGCAATTCTTGTCAACTGCAGGTTCACATCATTTCTTATTCCTTCAGTGCATTTTTTCCACTGATCTTTTTCTACCAAGATTGCATCTATATGC
This sequence comes from Corvus brachyrhynchos, assembly GCF_000691975.1. Classification (NCBI taxonomy): domain Eukaryota; kingdom Metazoa; phylum Chordata; class Aves; order Passeriformes; family Corvidae; genus Corvus; species Corvus brachyrhynchos. The sequence continues at coordinate 1,448,779 of NW_008236932.1, read as the reverse complement.
ATCTATAAAAAGAAAGAAAAAAAGAAAGTAGCTTGAGAAAAGGCAAGTGACTTTAAAATACATTTAAAAGCCTCTTTGTATACTGCAGGGCTTTTTGTTAAGGACAGGCAACCGCCAGAGCAAAACCAAAGAAGCATGCACCAATCCTATTTCTGTAAAGGTCAGGGACAGAAGACTCTTCAGGAAAAGAGGAACAGAACAATTTTCTTTTTAAATGGGCATCTGCGTACAGGAAGAATAAAGTTCTTCCAAAAGATACTGGCAAAACACATAGGTGGAACGTGACCACAACAACTTGCCAAAAAGGCTCCCACTATAAAGAATGAACACATGAGCATTTCTCATGTCGCTTCGTGCTTCTTTCCCAGCAGGTCCCAGCAGCCGCCGCAGCCCAGCACTGCGTCGGCTCCCTTGGAAGAAACCTCAGAGAGAAGTAAGTTTCTGCTAGATTTGCAAACCGGAATGGGGTGAAGCTTCGGAAAGAGGCCAAACAAAGAAAATGGGTCGTTATTAATCCACTCAAAGCCTAAGACGGACACACACGCACACCCCCTCAGAGAAACTGGAAAGAGGAAAGGTGGGAATATTTCCCCGGCAGCACAAGAAGAGGGTACGAGAAGGGATAACGGCGGTACTTGGAGAAAAGAGTTTTGAGTTTCTCTTGGCAGCAGA
>NW_008236932.1:1438293-1447424 GCF_000691975.1 Corvus brachyrhynchos | reverse complement strand
CCGCAGCCCCTTCCCAGCCCCTGCCACATCCTCAGCCCCTTCCACAGCCTCTTCAGAAACCCCTTCCCCAGCCCTGTCCCCCATCCCCATCCTCAACCCCTTCCCTTTCCCTAGTAAATGCGCACAATTCCCTCTCTTAAGTTAGCTTGGTTGCTTTTTGTCGCTCGTTAAGAAACGTATGTGAGAAGTTTACCTTCTTTGATTCAAAGTAATATTGTAATTATAGTGAGTCTAAATAGATCTGTGGCCACAGAAATCTGTTATAGGTATTTTTTTGTGTATGTGTCAGAGAGGTCGAGGAATAACCCAAAGATAACTCTAGGTCCTGGATTTTTGACTAATTTAGATTCAAGGTCGAAAAACTGGTTTAGTAAATCTATGTGGAAAAATAACTCACATTAGAGAAAAGCAATCAAGGAAATAAACTGGAAAACAATTAATGCTGCAGGAAAATTTAGAGTGACTGCAAAAAGCCAATCACATATGAGTTTGTGATGTGTTACTGAAAAAAGCAAAACCCCAATTTAAAGCCAAGCCTTGTCCCTGTCAGTGTGTGTATTAACATGTATGTCATTCGACAAACACATAGGAGCTGTCAACTCTACCTCATGCTACTAAGTCAAAATCTATGGGAAGAGAAAGCTACCCATGTGTCCTAAAGGAAACTGCACCCATCCCTTCCTTTGCAGCCAATAAATCCACCTGTGTAATGCTGTGTGAGATGAATATGAATTAAGCTGCAAAGTCAAGAACCTGAACAGTAGAAGTCAAAATACCAAAGCTAGGTTTACACGTGGACCTTGTGTATATGCCATGTATCTGCTTTAATTACCTGGTTACATGATAACATTCTACGGGAGCCCTCTTCCCAAGGAGCATTTACTACACAGTTGTGGTTTTTCCTTGTTTCCCAACAGCTCTGTACTTTGTTTATTATATTCAAGTCTACTCTGAAGATGACACTGATTGTGCCATAATCAAATCTCTCCTGATGGGATAGAGTTTTTAAAGTCCTTGCTAGGAGTTCTAGAGACAAACGGGACTCTCAGCCTTCACTGCTTCTTGATAGTTGTTTATTAAGTCTTATCAGAGTCACTAGCGTGATCCAGACATAGCACAAAACAAGGAATGCAGAAGAAAGCCAAATTATCAAGATTAAACAGCCTTTTTAAAGGTAAATCAACCAATGGTTACTAAAAACATACATTATTTTTACTTTTCTACCAATTATTCAGTAACACAGCCAGGAACTGCAGAATTCTTTGTCCAATCATCCCAAACTACTTTTACTGCAGAATATGGAGTAGTAGAAGAAGAAGGTTTGGAGAACAACAATCCTCCATTTTGATGGTTTTTGCTTTTATCTATTTACTACATTAACAAACCCAAAACCTCCAAATTTTTCACCCTGTGACAATCTTACATAGTAGTCTATCACCTAATTCACACCAGTTTAGTTTCTAGTTCTTTTCCAATAGTAGGCAGTTTTTTCCACGGACAGAAGTCAAAAGCTGTGGGGGGGTGAAACCCCTCAAAACAGGCAGAGAAATATCCTCTGCACTCTGGGTTCCCACATGAAGACAAAAGGATTTGTCTTCTCACATGCATTTCTCTGAGGTTTGTCACTGCCAGATTGAAGTGTTTCACAAGCACTGATGAACTTTATCTTCAGGGTGTGATGTCCATTACACAGGAACTGAGCAGAGATGGAAAAATTTAAACCTAAGGTGCTTATTGATTTGAATGCCCTAACTGAGATCACTAGGATTTGGGGTTTTTTTCTAGAATACCTAACATTTCAACAGTTTTGTCACCTAGGCAGGAAGCCCCAATATCACAGTACTAGCCTTACCCTCACCCTTTTTTTGGAGTAGGCTTTTACTTCTTTCCCTCTCTGTTGTGTCACTTGCTTTCCCTTTATTAACCCTTGTCAGGTCCCACACTTTCTTGATTAGCCTTGGAGCCATTGAGAACCCTTCAAAAATGATAATTTCTGGTTTTGGCCTACCAGCAGGTAGTTTCTCCAAGTCAATATATCTGCTGCATGACACTGTCACTGTATCACTCCTGCTTCTGCCCCCAGCATCTGTGGGCTCTGCAAGCTTTCCTAGTCCAGCACTTAAGAGGAGAGATGGAAATCAAAAATGTGTTCTATGTAAACACTCTTGGGAATACTTACAGAATAAAAAGCTTCCTTTTTTTTCATGCAGAATCAGGTTTCACTCAGGAGTATAATCTTGTTGATTTTAAATTGCTTTAAAATGAACAGTACAACAGTATTAGGGCTCATTTCCCTGGTTCAGGTCACAGAGGTGCTGAAGCCTTGAAATATTTACAAGAAGTTATCTGGGTTTAGGCAAGGTACCGTTTACTACCTTCTGCCCCTCTGTCAAAAAACTATTAAATTAGATGCAAAATAAAGGTGGATATGCTCTAAACAATGTGAATCAAGGTTTACAGTCAAATATGTCAGATTTTCAGAGAGTCTTACTTCACTGACTCTATTTTAGGATTGTACTAGTGCAATAGCCACTGTAATACCATGTTATTTTAGTGACTGAAATATCAATGAAACTGAAAGAAAATCATGACTCATGACTTAGAAGTAGCTGTTTTGGAAGAGAGAGTGTTAGTGAATTATACAAGCTCAAGGTCAGCCCCTGTGGTTTGGATCTGGAAGGAGCCACAGGAGATGATCTAGTCCATTTGCTGGAAAATATTTGTCAAACCTTTTCTTCAACAACTCCAATGATGAAGACCCCAAAACTTCTGCAGACAAACTGCTTTAATGCTTTGCTCTCTAGGATCAGAAAAGAAATTCCGTCATTATCCTACTAGTCAAACATCCTCATATGAAGTATGATTTTACAGCAGCATGACACTGGGCTTGTTCAGCTTGTGATCATATTCAGGACAGATATGGGCCTCATTTTGTATCTGTGAAGTGATTTAGTCAGACTATTGAATTTTGTCTTTCTTTTTACCAACATTTACTTCAGTTTGTTTTGATGAGTTTGAATTCTTTTACTAAGCTACAGTTGTTCAGTACCACTTATGGTATGCATTCTCCCCTTTCTATTACTGGTGAGAGTATTAAATCATATTAGACCTATGGCAGATCACTTCATTCAACTTTGATTCAATTCATCCTTCCATAAAAATTGTAATCACTGAAAAATAGCTTTTGACTGTGTTTTCTAACCAGTTCCTACTCTATAATAGATTAACATACAATATTTCATTAGCTTTATATGAAACAGTCATAAAAGATAAATGTTCAAGAAATACCAAAGGAATATTTCCTCACTAAGAGGTATTGCAAGAAAATGGCTAAATACAGGGGGGGAACAACAACCATCAGAGTGCTTAGAATTAGATGAAATACATTTTTGAGATTTTATTTTTCCAATTTATAAAATATTCAAAAAGGAATATAGTTCTATTTTATGGTGACTGCACTTGCTCACATCAGTAAGGACTTTCAGTGAGTCTGCCTTCCTAAGAAAAATTACAAAGCACAAATATTTACCGAATCTGTGCATTTGATTCATGTGCCCACTCATCCTTTCAGACAAATAAACTTTACACTTCAGATCATGATGATTGTTCTTTTGTTCTGTCTTTCCATCTGAGTATTTAATTGCACATCTTAAAAAAATTTTTTTTTCTGTTGCCTTTGTTTGCTGGTGAGTTGTCAGTGCTCTCATTTATTACAGAAAAATATTTTTAACATGTATGAAAGAAACCGTTCTTCTATCACTTAGATATTTTGTTTGCTTTTGGAGTAGTGGCAAGTCTTGTCCTCTAGCAAATATCAGAATGGGAATTTCTGTTCCCTAGTTCACCTAATATTCCTGTACACCTAAATATAGAGCTCTACTAGCAGTAACTGGGTATGTTTACATTGCTAAAACAGTAAGATGATTTGAAGTACTTTTTTCCATCTTCATAAGCGCTAACAGCAGGTGAGAACTAAGCAACTTTGGTTACTGTGATATACACTGACCTGCTTCCTCCACTGTTTATGATTTACAGGAGAGAGAATGTCTTCCAGCAAAGCATTTGTTTTACTTTGCACGTCTGATATTAGATAATCCAGGCATTGCAGCTTGATAAAAGACACAGTAGCCTCTGAGATCCTGATTTGGGCTTCAGACGCTTGCTCCCTGACAACTGTCTGTCAAATCTCGTTGGTTGTGTTCTGATACAGGAGTCATGCTGGAAACAAATACCGGGATGTTGTTAGCAGGTGCCAAACCTGAGACATCCCCTGCCAAAGTAGAAGAGACCCAGAATGGACGAAGGTGGGACAATACTTGGAAAAGGCATCATATGCACTCGCCTGAAGCTAACACTTCTTCAACCATCTGCTTTTGTCCACAGAGAGAAGCATAGTCTTAATCTCATTAAAGGAAACTAAGGGTTCCTAAGTGCCAAGTAATTATTTCACAGCAAATTCACAACATATTCTGAGTTGGAAGAGGCCCACAAGGATCATCAAGTCCAACTCCTAAGTAAACGGCCTGTATGGGTATTGAACCCATAGCCTGGGTGTTATTAGCACCATGCTCTGACCAACTGAGCTAATCTCATCTCCCTGACCTAATTTCGTTTGTTCAGTTACAGCTCAGTAAAATTTTTGTATCATGTAATTTCAAGCCTGTGGTCCATGACTAAGTCAATTTCATACACTTCTATAACTATAAACTGCCTTGACCCACTTTTCTGCTTCCAGAGAATATAACAAAATCATGTAAGGTGTGTAGCTTGTCCCATGCAAGGCATTTGAAGCATTTTATTAATCAGCTTTAACTCATTTTATCCAGGGTGAATTGTTACAAGGTTTTTTATGTTAAATCACTGAAGTCAACATACATCTTTTGGTATTCTCTGACTTGCTAGTACTTTCAGATAGAGATAAGAACATTAGAAGCTATTGATCTATTAAAAGATTCCTGTGCAATCTTAGCTGTTGTTCAAATTATGTTTGTATCAATTAATTTCAGTGGATATTCTTTGACACCTTTTTTTAGAGCTACCTCTTTATATTAATGTTGTGAGTTGTCTTAATTCTTTCATCCATAACTGGATGACACAAGAAAAAGAGAACAGTGAGGAAAGGAGGCTGGACTTTCCATACAGTGTCAGAGACAAGTCAGTTGGTGCTATCCTTGTGTGGTGCATCAAAAGTTGCCACTGGAAAATTCCTCCCGTTAAAGAAAAGTTTTAATTTAAGAGAGGCCTTGATTTGTGCAAGTTTTCTTGATCTTTGGAATTTTTCTTTAATGGATTCCACGTTTCTTAAATTGTGGATCATTTTCTTTTCCTCAGATGGGAGACAGGGTTAGAGGTAATCCTCTTTCTCTGCAGCTAGTTTCCGGTACTACATTAGGAAATGCTCAATGCTTCCTAACTCTTACCATCACTGCTTCAGTGATGAATATAACATTGCCATTCCATTTCATCTAATTTTTCCAGGGAAAATTTACTCTAGTGAGAACTTTGAGGTTAGAACCATAATGATAACACTTCTGGGGGAAAAAAAACCCAAATCAAACCAAAACCGACAAGAACAAACAAACCAACAATTCATTTCCAAGTGTCCATTTCTAGAAGAATTTTTTAAAAATCACCTGCTGAAAGCATGCACTTTGTAAAAAAATTCCTGTAACCAGATCTACATCTCATTGTATGTCAATCAGCCAGCAGTACTACCTCCATCTAGTGTAGGACTTATTAAGATGAGAGTTCAAAATTATTTTGTGTTATCACTTGGTAGATGAAGAAAGTCTACATTGTCTTTCTCTTTCAAAGTGTTACAATTCCTAAGCTAATCTTAATTTAGAAGATTTGAGGAGGGAGTAGGGAAGAATGTAAATGAAGTGGAAGCTTTTTGCATATTTTTTCTTCATTGGAGAATCATGGCCGAAGTCTAAGGGTAGAGAAGGTGGCAGCATGGAAGAAAATGAAAGTAATATGCAGCAAAAAAACAGTGTAATAACCTCTCCAGTTCATAATGATAAACCTTGGGAGAACTGTATTGTTCCATCAAGTTGGCTTCCTGTGAGAAGGAAGCTTATTTCCCTGCTTGCTTGACACAAAGCAGAGGCTGTGATAATCATATACACCAGCCTACTCCTGTGGTGTGGGATCGCAGTAATGGGGGTCTTGATCTATCACAAGGTGACTGAGAGTTTTCAGTTGTTACCATAGGAACATGTGCAAGTTTTACTGATCACAGTATTTTTCTAAAAGGTCTGCATTCTCAAAACATTAAATTATAGTGCTGGTTAATTCATTCATTTATAAAATGTGTATAGAAGGCAAGGGTGACATTGCAACTAGTTCTTTGGGACAGATAAGGAACAGTATTTGTTATTTATATTCCAGACACTGGACACAATGTGTTTTACATGTTCTCATGACTTTGAAGTCATTGCTAGTGAGTTGCCAAGAGGGTCTCCAAAGAGATTGTGGAAGGTCAGCTTTTTGGCTTTCATCTGTTCCCTTGCTGAAATTACCCATGTACAAAATGAGGGAGGTGTTGCATCTGGTTTTATATAGGTGTTTAGTGCTTTTAAATAGCTTGTCCCTCTCAGCTTGCTGAGTGCGGCTGATTTGAGATAATTCACCTAGATTTTAAAGCAGAAATTAAGAGAATGGAAATCTGCTCTCTGAAACCACTGTTGGAATTTTAAGAACATGCATATCCAACACTTCCTTCCAAAATCCTGAACTTCAGTTCTCCCTTAGGTTTTTCATATGCACTTTGGATACAGCTTACACCTCATAATTTCAGCTGGCTAAAAGGCAGCAATCTAATGAAAGCTATTCAGTTTCGTTTGGACTGTGGCAGGAGATAATAAAAACAAATAGATGATTTCTCAGGCATCCTACCCATCTTTAACTCTTACATTAGGAGGGATTTAATGATGAGTGCCTATTTCCATTGCCAGGAGAGGATGCTTATACTTAGGTAGATGCTTGACTTGAGAACAACTGTGATTAGGTGAGAAAATCTCATTCTGCAAAACATATTCACATATCCTAAATTATAAACTCTCTAAGTTAATGAGCCTTAATCTTAAATGTAGCTTTCTGGCTGATTATAGTATTTATCATAATAAAAATTATAAAGTGACTGTAGAATTAAACTGAGACAAAATACTATTAATAATACTCAGTCCAAAATTAGCCTGAGAAAAAATTTCTTTGCTCCCCTGCAGACACACTGGTACATGTCTGCTGCTGCTTTAAAAGAACAGAGCCCTAAAACGAAAGAAAACAAAAAACACACTCCAACTTACAAATATCTCTCAAAATGTTTGCATTTGCATGGATTATGAGAGCTAGGCAACAGAAAAATTTGTTTCAAATATCTCCAGTCATTTTTTTCAGAGTATAGCCTCCAATCCACAGAGACCTTTATTTCCACTTTGTAGACATATAAGATAAAGGCATGTGAAAACAATTTTTCATTGAAAACTGCACAGTGGATATGCATGAAGCAGAATTTGCTTTATTTCAGAGTTTCACAGCCCAAATGCAGCTGTAATTTGCATCATTTACAATTTTGCCATAAACTGACTTGGGGCATCTGTCTGCATTATAGCCAGACCAGGGAAAAGATAAGTAGGAAAAATGGAAAACTTCTAACATAATTGATTTCCACCAAATAGCACTGTCGCTGGCTGTTATAACAATTAGTTCATCAATTTAATGTTGATTATGGCTTTCCCAAAGAGGATTAGGAAAGCTTGCAAACATCCAGTGAACAGCAAGGCAGAAGAATCTGGCAGGGTTGCCACTAGAGCTGATACAGTATCTAATACATATATTTACTTTTCTTTAAGATATTTTCAGACATGTTAAGCAAAACTCTGGCTTTGCAACATAACTCTCCTTTGACGAATTTTATTTCACTATGCTCTGGCTAATTTTATCCTCTGGAGGCGTAAATTTGGGCTTTGAAAAATCTATTTCCTTCAAGCTCGTACTTCAAGTGCTAACAGATGCTAAAGAGAGAGTAAAAAAAACCCCAAAAGATTAATCTCTCGAGAGTGTTGAGAAAGCAATAAACATAGTGTCTAAAGTTAATAAACACATTTTCAAATTCCTTCATAACAAAATAGCTTCAAGAGCTCAGTGAAGTCCTTAGGGGAGAATGCAGTCATAAGATAGGAGAAATCCATTGATAAAGAGACAGGAACTTTTGTAACAGATCATTGAAATTAAATTGATATCTTAGAAGGGACTTTTTAAAATGCTTGACTTGCATAACCTACAAATTTAGCTACAGAAAAGTGCATGTGCCTTTCTAATCATCTATTTATCTATTTTACATTGTATCCTACAATGTATTTTATTTCCATTGATTAATTCAGTGTTGCATATATCAAAAAACAGGGTGTCAACCATCCTCATTTCAATAATAGAGTTTACAAATATGATTCGCCAGTAAGATAATTCATGAAATCTCTGCATCTGCTTAGGAATAATATTTGCGTAAACTGAAAGTGATACTAATAAAATTAAGCATGAGTATTCCAGAGTAGCACATAGTGGGATTGTTTTAATTTCAACTAACCAGTCCTCCTTAAAAAACCCAACACCACCATAAGGAAACTCATTCTATCCTAGGTACATTTTCCCTTTCAGATAAAGACAGATAGTAAAGAGGTTTTGCTGAATTTCCTGTAATTTAAGCGTCCTCATTTTAATGTTTCCCATTTAGTTAGGAGATACACACCTTCAGAGAGAAATTCCAATTTACTCTAGATCACCCCCCCAGTCTCTTGTACCTCTTTGTATTGACCATACAGAAAATTTATAGAAAATCTTCCCGTACCTGTGATCCTTTCCTTGCGTAACTGAGGTAGATGTCTGCTTTGACACAAGCTACATTTTACCTTTTGCAGCTTTGACCTTAAGTCTTTTACAAAATATGCATATCCAAATGGAAAAAGCCACTATAAACCAATACATAGAGTGCAAAAGGGTGGGGAGGTAAATACATATCACTGCATACAAGCAAAGTACTTGCATATAGTGTATAGTCTATATTTGTAGTGTATAGAGAAAATACATATTCTCATTTTAGTGTATATATATATATATATATATATGTATGC
>NW_008236932.1:1362353-1438213 GCF_000691975.1 Corvus brachyrhynchos | reverse complement strand
GTGTATATATATATATATATATATATACAAAGCCGAAAGAGAAACAAACGTAAATATTTGAGAAAAATAAAAATATTTAGTTAAAACAAAAAATGTTTGTCCAGGAGATCTCTAAGGTCTCTTCCTGTGGTTGCTAGTGTACTGGCACAATAATATAAAGATAGTGAACTGATGTCTCAGTTCCTCCTTTTTTTGCCATTCTAATATTAAAATGGAAGAAGGAAGAGCAGCCTCCCACTTCCTGCCTGATTCTGGGAATATAGATCAGAAACAGCTGACAGGGAGATTTATCCAGAACAGCAAACACAACCAGTCCATGAAATTAATTATTTTAATATATTTTAAATCCTTGAAGTATTTTGAACACCTTCTTCCAAGAAACATATACATCTTCCTCTTCATAGACCAACTGAGTTACTACAAAATATGTACTGTTTTGAAGCCTTTTTTGCCAAGAGGTGTTGAGATCTGTGGTGCTACAAAGCTGTTTCCCCAGCTGCTCGCCTGGGAGCTGTCTCTGGCCACTCGTCTCAGTGGACCTGCCCGCTGTGCCAGTGGGCATGATCGCTGTTGGAAGCCATCACACGAATGGTCAAACAAATAAGATCCACGTGCTGGGGATCTCATGGTGGCAACCAGCAGTTCAAGGCATGGACTGGAAGCAGTACCTACTTTGGGCAAATGTGTCACCTGGCTCAGCCCAGTTTCTACTGTGTTAGGAGAGGATGCACTTGTGCTCTGGTTTTTGTTGCCCTGTCCTATGGGAGGTTATTGTTGGCTGAACCAGACAGTTGAGAGTCACAGTCAGAAGTGATTTTGGCAGCCCAGGCAGGATCCAGCTGGGTCTGCAGTCCAAAAAGCCTGACTGATTTTGTCTCAGGTGAAAACAACTCCCACTTGTACGTGGTGACAGACACAAGACTAAGAGCATTATATAGTTCTTGTATGGCAAAAAAGTAATGAATAGCACACATGAGTAGAGGTGAACAAAACATTATGATCTTGGAACAATTGTTAAGGATCAAGATTTGTGTTTAGAGAGTATTTATTAGGTCATACCTCATGATTGAACTGTTGTTCAGTTGCAGTACCTTTAGATCTCTAAAACTTAAATAGATCTGGCTCAGTACTAAAATCAGGATCTAGGCATAGTAGTTGAAACTTTCAGAAAAGCTTAGACATTCATATGGTGTAGTTTCGGCCTCAGCAAAACCAACTTAAATAATTGTAAGGTTAATTAGTCTTCAAGTTTTAAAATATAAATGATCCAGTTGTTGAAATTTGGAAGATTTACCCTATATTCATTTCAGAGAAAAATGTTTTTAGTGGTTGGGATAAGACCATAATTTTATTTGTTGTGGCTGTTGCTCTGGTCCTACATTTGTCTAAGTTTTGTCAGCAGCATACTTAGAAAGGCAGTGCATACAACTCTGTTTTGCATACACATGCAGTGACACTGGTTTCATGTTTTGTTATCTAAAAATTTGCTTCACATACCCAAGATCCTCCAGCAGAGATGAGTGGATGGGGATTGAGGAGGAGTGGTGTATCTTGAGGTGCCATGAATTCTCACACCTGTATTTATGGCATACTGAGGGTACAGCTGGAGCATTCAGGAGGTGCCTTGAAAGGTCCCAATGAGAACACAGGGAGGCATATAAAGATATGATTATTTACTTAGTTTTTGCATATACAGTGTGGGATTCAGGGTAGAATTAAAAAATATGTAACACATCTTTTGATATGATCTGAACAACTTATACATGCAGAGCTAAGGTCATTGTCAATGTAACCTCTTTGAATGTTACATAGGATAAATTCATTCAATTTTTTTAGAGGCTTATACATTTTTACTTCAGCCTTTTAAACAGGAAATCATAGTCATCTCTGATGTTCTGATAGATAGAATACTTAAATGCTGACATTGTGCTGCTTATTAGATCTAAGTGTTAGAATATTAAAAAAAAATCAAATGGAAAATATTAGTGGATTTGTAATTATGCCTTCAGAATGATGAGAATTACGAGTTTTCTGGTTTAGAGAGCAAATGTTGTTTCAAAGCCACTTCTCTTATGTTAAGAACATAAACCATCAGCATTAGGAAATTCCCATACTATGTTTTAACCAGAGTACAAAAAAGGGAATAAAATTCTATTTTGTGCTAGTGACCTTTTTGTTCTCTTATAATACCTCTAAGCTATTTCCCACAATATATTTCTTTTTGCTAAGTCTGTATGTTGACATGGAACCTATTATTTTAGATGAGCATGTTACTTCTGGAAAAATTCATTGGTCCCAGTCAAAGGATCTTATATTATTCTTTCTCAAAGAAAAGCAATGTGTTGGCTTTCATTTTTATTAGACATTTATGTCAAAGCTGCAGGTTACTTCATTAGTTCAGTAATTTAAGATACGTCAACTTCCTTTTCTAACACAGGTGTTTAAACTACACTTGGTAACAGTTTATATTCAGAACATACTTCAAGGTTGCCACTCATGTTATTATATTTTGTATTCTCAGACTTTCTTGTAAAATCTATGGCCTGAAGTTGTGAAATCAGAGTGTATTTTGTTCTACATGTGGAGCTAGGTAGACTCCCTCTGGTGGTAAATTCCAACCTCAACTGTACAGGGATTACCATTTCTCTGTGTTGATCAAATAGCTACACTGGCAGAGAACTATGTGCATCAAAATTTACTGTGAAAGTAACGTGACTGGAGCCTGTCTTTGGCCTTCTTACAAAGTGGGTTACAAAAGTCACAAAGATGCACTACAGAAAAATGTAATAAAATCCGTGCACCTCTTAGACAGGTGAAAAATACATCTCGCGTTGTCCATCCAAGAAGATGAGGAATATACAAATGGAAAAAGGAGTTAGAAATGACTTGCAATATTGAGAAATACAAATCTACTGGATCAAGCCATTGCATTGTACTGAACCAAAACCCTAAGTAGTTTTTGTCTTTAGAAACATAATTTCCCTTTATAGCTTTGTGAAATTACCATAATACGCATTTTCAAATACACATCTGCTTCCCAGAATAGCTATCTGAAACTGGCGGGAAGTTGTTGTCTCATCCATCTACCACAACAGGGAGTCAAGAAGCTGTATCAAAAAGGAATAGCCAATGCTTCACAGCCAAAATGCCAAGATGATATAAAGGTGATAGCACAGGTCTTGGTCAGTCCTTCAAATGTGATTTAGTTGATGAAACAGATTCGGGCTTAATAACTTTGCACTTATGAAAAAGGATTAAATTCTTAAATTAAAGAACTTGAAAATTGTTTGCCAGAATTTAAAAAAATGTATCAATCAGGAAGCAAATATGAAATACACAGAGCAAAACAAGAACTAACCAGTAAGAAAACAAAACATCATCCGCAAAATAGGTGACTTTCATTATGGGGTTATTAACAGAAGCATTTTCATAAGGCATGAGAAAAAGATTTTTTTTTACTTAATGTTTAGGCCCCAGGCCAAGAATCTTGTGTGTCTGCAGAGGATAGCAAGAAAGATGTAGACTAACTTAAAGTACTTCAAGGAACAGCAACAAAAAGGATAAAAAATTAAATAACATGATCTCTGAGGAAAATCTGAGAAAGAAATGAAGGATGTGATATTAATCTAATATATGAGATGTTTTAAAGAATGGTGTAAAGAAAAGCAGTGGTGAGCAATCTTGCATCTCCCTCATAATGTGGCAAGAAGTAAAGTTTAATTTGCATATGGGAAAGTTTTGGGCAGATAATAAGAAAACTTTCTAATATGTGCAGTGTTGATGATATATGAACCAACTCTTTCAAGAGACACTGCACAGTATTTTGAACAATGTTTTTCATGAGTGGTCTCTGTATATGTGGCCTTAGAATAGGGAACAGATTGGGTCACTTCCTTCATTCCAGGTGGCAAGGTACTATCTCTTAATACTAGACCTACATAACTTCTGCTGGGTATGCTCGGTTTTAGACTGTAGCTATAAATGCAAGAGCAAGCACTGATTTTCTCTCATTACATTGGAGATACCCACATTTTATGGATTGTTGAAATGTGCTTATCAAGAGACACAGAATTAAACTGTCATCTTTTCTTGCCTCAGAGTTTTCATGAGAAAGGTGACTATTTGGTAATGCTTGTAAAACTTACTTGTTGTGTTTGGCATCTTCTGCCGCTGAATGGTACCAGGGAGTCTGGATCTGTTGTTTTTCCTCCTTCACCCACACTTCACATATTTTTTCAGTTTTATTTATATCTGAAAAAGAAGCTGCAGGGGATTTTTTTAAAAGGGAAGCATCCAACAGAAACAAGTGTTCCAGTTCACGTGAAGCAAATAGTAATCCTGAAACATAAACCAAAATCACTTAGATCATTCTGTCACAATATAAATCCTGTACAGTATTTTCTTAAGAATTCCTTAAAAAATGATTTTGTCTCTCACATTTGTTCTACATGATCAGTTACTTTTGTCAGTTAGGTATCTGTCTCTGATAACATTCTGCCTTATCATGGGATTGTAGGAGATGGAGGTGGAATGGACCTCAAGAAACTTCTGGTTCATGGCACTGCCTTATGTTCATCTGTCTCCTATCTGACAATATGCACAGGTCAATTTTTAAAACTTAAAATTTTTTGGTTTTCATTCTATTTATTGAAGCAAACTGATATGAAAATTTAAAGACAGAGGGAAAAGTCCTTAACAACACCTGGGACAATATGATGATCCTCCCCCCCTGCCTTCCAACATTTTGCTCTGTTAAATGTGCATTTTGTTTTCCTTTCACTCTTTATACTATTTTACAGATTATTTTCCTAGAATTGTTGTTTTCTAGCTTCATCTTTCCTTTGCCCTTATTTTCTGTTATCTTCACAGATGATGGTGCAAAGAGAACTCAGTGAAATGACTTGCTATAGAACACCCATCAGAAGTAGAGCATCTTTTCACTGAAGAAAATGGAAATGCAGTAAGAACAGAAATTATGCTTGTAATTGTTGATAATCATCTCGATACATTCCCAGTCCATTTTTCCCTACTCTGATTGAATTTATGTTGTGGTCTGCACATGCTGTGTATCACAATGAGTACAGTGACTACAGTGAGTACACAATGAGTGTCCAGTGTTGCATCCAAGCATCTCATTCCCTCCATCACTTCTTTGGAAGATGCTTGTGGTTTCCTCTGGACATCAGATTCCCTTCTCTACTCTTTCAGGATGGATCTGATGCCAGTAGCATGACTGAAATCCAGGCCGAAAGTGATGGCTGACCTCCCACCCATCTACTTATGGGAATCTGATGGGTTAGAAAATTCTAGGGAAAAATCCAGCCTGTTTCTTAGAAGGTTCTTATATGCAATGTAAACCTGAAGGCAGGAAATAACTCTGCAAAACAGAATAGTTTGTAAAATTAATGAAAAATACCTGGAGAATAGAATCATAACATTCTACACTCCATGATGATGCAATACGGGCCACCCATGATTTATCAAAACTGTTTCGTTATGCTAAATTTGGATTTCAAGAATATAAATTTTTACAGAGTTTTGTGCAATCAATTTTGAACCTCCTTTGTATTTCTTTTTTCCCTCCTTTCTTCTGATCTTTCAGTAACTGTCACTATATCTGCATTATTCTGCAGCCAGTGCCATTGTCAAGTTTGGGACCAGCTGGAAAAAACAATAACATCTTCTGCTACAGCTGGGCTGCTCTCCATTCAAGTACTGCTCTGGAATGGATACCAAATGCTACCAGCTGGATTGTGAAACTCCAGTTTATAAATCATGATTAAAATGAAAAAGAACTAAAAAAGTTTGTGCACAAAGAGGGAATGTTAAGCACTGGGTTTTTAATAATGTAACTCATTAGGCTTGAAACTTTTTGTGTCATCTTATACTGTATTTGCAACAAAAAGAATTAAAAAAGTTGAAGAACCTGTTGAATTTCTGAATGCCTGATAGCAAAGACCCCTTTGCCCTGAAAATATGTAAGAAGAGAGAGCTTAATGCACGTACAGTGTCTTATAATGTGACTTTTGTTTGTATAAATGGAAGAACTATGATGATTTGCAGTTTTTGCTGTTAACTGAGCAATTGTTTGGGTGGCAACTGTCCATTTCAGTGTGGAATCTGGGAAATACCCACAAAATATTGGGTGTTATGCTAGGTACATTTCTCTTCTGTGGCAAGAAAAGTGAGCTGCAGCAACAGGAAACTCCAATAGTACGAGAAAGAAAGCAGATAGCTCCTTGAAGATGACAAATCAAAAAAAAAAAAAGTATTTCCATGTTTAAAAAATTCACAGGAATTCCATTTATGTGCAGGGGCTCTCATTTGTTTGAGAGCTGTTAGCCAGCTTTGATGCTGGAAGAGGATTCTCACCAGCCTTATATGTCTTCACAGCATACATTCCAGAAGGTCTATTGATGTATGAGCTGAAACAGAGATGAAGAGAAGTACTGGAGTCTAAAGCTTCATTGATGAAACTAATAAGCTTGCTCACCAGAAAGCAGCTAGAAATAGAATTTTTAATGAGTTTTTCTCTAAGAAGCACTATGAGTTGACATGGACTGAACTTCAGGACATTTACACCAGCAGTGCCTGTGAATCAGTATTTAGTTTGTTGATATTAAAGTTCAGTTTGGAAACCAGTGCCATCATTTTCTCATTGGGCACCATGGGAAAAAAGGTAAACTTTATATGTTTTATGTTGTGCAAATAGTAAAAATCTCAAAGACTTCCTTAATTGATGGCCTAAAGGCTATGAAGAAAACCGTTACATTCTAATTCCCAGAGTAATGGGAAGTCCAAAAACTAATGTCAGATTTGGGTTTCATGAGCTGATTTTCCCGAGCCATATTATATCAATTTGAATTTGTTTTCCCAGCTCCTTGAGCATGATATCTCTTTGCATGACCTTAAGTGTTATGAAATACAGAAGGGACTCAGTAGGAACCTATAGGCTGAGTTCTGCCACATCCACCACGTGGCGCCTGTGGGAACCCTTTCTTAAACTGGCTGCATCCCAGCTCAGTGGGGAACTCAAAAGTTCTTGGATGGCTCTACTAGTATTGAAGATTGTCTCCTTTTGCTCTTGTAAACGCATTAAAAGGTGTTATTGTTTAACAGCATCCCAAGTGCCTGGGAGTAAATGTTGCAAAGACTGGGGGCATACACAACATTTTTCTTACCTTGTTTGCCTTTGCTTTCTGTGTCTGTATCCAGGACTCTTAGCACTCTATAGTCTTTTTTTCTTTTTTTCATCAGAGAGAATCCTAAATCATTCTCCTACCCTTTGATTTGTAAAAGTACTACAGCGGTGAATATTTTGCTTTCATTTCATTTATGAGGAAAAATTCTTGGTCTGCATTTTGCTCTATGAATTTTTTTATCTCAAAGCAAGAGGTCAGGCAAGCACATGTAAAACATATTGTTGCTCTATAAAATACAAAGAGAAAAGAATAACAAATGGAGAAGATCTGATTAGCTAAAATGAAATAATGCATTGCTTTCCTGTGAAAATAACAGTGAGCACTGTCTGAATATCAATTAGGAGAAATAAAGCAAAAATAAAAAATTACAGTATAGCTGGAACAAAGGAATATTTGCCACAGGAGTACTCAGAGTCTACTGAACGAATATACATTCCAATCCTCAGCAACTATGTGCACTAAGACTTAGTGACTTTCTGCAGGTAAACCCATTAACAAAAGAAATCCATGCTTACTACCTACAGCATATTTTTTAATAAGAATAGATCTCTTAACAGTCCCATGTGTGCTATGGATTAAAAAAAAGGCAGTGCATTCATGCTGGTTTATGGCACATGGCTTGAAAGCAGTGCATTTGTCATGTCACTAGATGGTCACCTGCCAAAATTTGCCCACATCATCTTATCTGCTTATGTGTCAACAATATACTTATCCTGGTTGTCTAGAGTTCAATGAAATCAGTCAAGTTTCCAGGGAGGTATGCTATGAGAAGACTGAAAGGGAATTTGGGTGCAGTGGAAGGAGGTGAATGTTTAATTTAAAACTTTTTAAGATATTCAAGCCTCCAAGCCTTTTAATGTCAACAAAATACTCTAATTACTTAAACAAAAGGACCTGCAGATAAGAGAAGAACTCAGTCACTGGGCAGCATCTAAAACATGGAGCTGCCTAATAAGGTTAATACTTTTATATGTGTTCCATCTTATTCTGTATAAATATCTTATATGTGGTAATGTTGTTTGTCACAAAACTAATGAACCTGTTAAAACTCAGGAAAACCGTCTGGTACATGGAATTTCACAGACATATTTAGTAAGGCCTGTACATTCCAGTAATGAGAAACTCAGGCTGGTGCACTAAAATGCTCCCGAAATGCTATCCAAAAAGCCCTCAACACTATTTTTCTGCTGGACCAGGCTGATAAATGCCATGATGCATCATGCAAGGACAAGCAGTATTTGGAACATCTCTGGGAGAAGTCCTGGTGGTCTCCCCTTCCACTCTGGGCAAACACAGGCAAGGTCTGCAAGGTGCCTATGGTGTCTGGAGACCACCGACATGCTGGATAGTGCTCTGGACAGATTCAGCAGAGAGCAGTTGAGTTGGGTCAGTGTAAACACCTGCACTCTGTCTGACCTGCTAACTTCTGAAGAGGAATTTCTCCTAATTGGTTTGTATAAGGAAAACTAATGCTAGGCGAGGGGGGGGAAAAGCACATATTGGTCAGATAGCGGGTAAGAACCTCAGTCTGACCCAGCTGTGTCTTGTCTGTGACAAAGAAAAGTGAAATGAATTGCAAGGTCATTGCACCCGGCCTGTATCAGACTGTCTTTCATGCTCAATAAATGATGTGTGATTACAGCAAGCAGCTACCTCTGAGGGAGTATATTTTGGCAAAACCTCTCCCCTCTCTCCTTAACACTGGTACTATGGCTTTGTGCCATGGTATCCTCCTACCTGTCAAAATACTTCAGTCTGAATGCACTGACTGCTACCGAGTGAGGAGTAACCCTGGTGGAAGGCAGCCACTGCAGGAATGCTCACAGTGAAGTGAAGTCGCTGGGCAGAGAGGTCGCTCCACCCATTCTCACAGGGGTCATTCTGCTATCTTTAGGACGTCCTTCTCAAACACAGGGAGTGGTGGTTTAGGAACTAACAGGTTATTTTGTCCAGGTCTCTGGTTCATGGAGAATGCAGCAAAGTTATTGTCTCTTTTACCTATTTTTCCATTTTTCCCTCTCCAAAATCACTCAGTCAAGGTGTGGAGGGCATTGTTTATTTGTTTTGGCTCTCTTCTTTTTGGTTATGTTTTAGTTTGGGTTTTTTTCATAGGGGGGTGATTTTTTGCTATGTTTTGGTTTGGGTTTTTTGTACCTAAGGGTTGTTTTTTCTCACTGCTTTCCCTCAAAAGCTCAACACTGAAATTTGTTTCTTTTATGGGTAGAGTAAACTGAAGACAGATTTTGTTTGCTTCCGTTTACTAAACCTCTCTTGTTAAAAATGACTGATGGTTGTTTATCCTTTCTTTTGTGCTTTGAACAGATACCAAATCTCAGATTTTGAGAAAGGAATATAGAAGGATCATGGATTTATCATCATTCATCATGCACTTCATTGTGCATGTGTGTGCCTGCACTGCAAACTGAGACTGCAGATAAATTCATTTGTCTCTTTGCAGTGAGCTGTAATTAGAATTCTGACTGGCTGGAAAGTGACTATTCATTACACTGCAACACTACAGACCTAGATTAACTTTTTCTGGAGGCTTTTCAAAAACACCATTTGCACTTTCTGTCATGCACTGAATAATAATGACATAGTGCAATAGGTTCTTGATATTTGGTAACACAATAGCAAATATGAGCCCATGTCATCCACTGGGAGCCCACTGCGTTAGGTCATATATAAACACCATTTGTTTTGGCTCCATCTAAAAGGTCTTACAGTCAAGTGAGCAAGACTAAGCCTGAGAAGACATGTCTCCTTTACAGCAGATGTCTTTATTGCTCCAGCCCAGCGCAGACAGCTTCCTAAAGGCACAGGCAGAGTGCCTCAGTATAAGCAGCATCTGGCAGCAGAGAGCCAGTGGAGTAACCCTGGTGTTGGCCTCTGTTTGGCTGATGGTACACAAGGATGGCCATTGTTAGTGCCCACAATCTTTGACTACCATCTTCATCCCTTAGAGCTGCTAAAAGCCAAGTCAGCCTCAGAAAATACCAGAAAAGAAGACAGTTAAATACCTGATCCAAAATGCCAAAATGAGGCTACCAGCTCCTTTGAAACACAAAGGTGTTCTTCAGACATAGTCAAGGATTTAGAACTATCTAGTCCTTGAAATAACATGGGTAACCTTCCAAGCCTGTTCTGTATTTAGCAGATGCAAATTTCTATTCCCTTGCCTGCAAACATCTTGAAGCGGGAATTCTTCTAGGTCAAATGAATTACTTAGCAGCCTTTAATTTGAGGTGTATTTTTACCTGTAACAATATAAAATTCTTACCTTTTAGGCTGGAATATGTTTTCTTAGGAGTAGTCAATTTTTCTTTAAAAGTTGAACAAAACCATGCTTTTTAAGAAGAATAAAATAAAATTTCATGTCTGCTGCTAAAGAAAAACAAAAAACAGGGGATTGTTCTTTCTTACCATCTTTAATACTGAAGCCTAAGAAGTCGGAAAATGTACATCTGGATTAGGAATGTCTTTGAAATTCCAGTAGTCACTTTCAATGCTCAGATAAGATTCTGTTTTGATCAATAGGGTTGTCATATTGAACAATTCTGTGTATATGTGAAACACAGCTGCTAGGGACTATTATTTAATTCTGTTTTTCTAGTGGTGCTTGTTTGTATAGATACATTGAATGAGTTTTGAATCATATTAAAAATTAATACAGGGAAGTTTTGGTTCTCAATGTGTAAGAACTTTTGTCTGTGTGTGAATGACTGAAGGGAGGTAAAGAATAATTCAGGATTTTTAACAGAATGGAAGATGGAGAGTGGTGCTACAATACCTCAAACAAAGAAGCAGGTTTAATGAAGTCCGGTCTTTCTCAGAGCTAACCCTTTACCCTTTTTTTTGGCCAGGAATTCTGTATACTGCACCACTGGGGCCTTGACACAAACCAGAGTTTTTTTGAAGTCACTAAGTCCTTTAGAAATACAGATTTTTAATGTTTCTATTACTGTTTAAATGTTTCACGTATACCAGGTCCACTGTACTATTTTGTCAGCCTCTTCCATTTGTTTATATTGCCTATTGTTTCCTGTCCTGAACTGTAAATGTCTTAAGGCAGTGGATGTCCCTCTGTTCTGTACCCATCAAGGACCAAAAGAGCCGTGAGTTGTTACCTATGACTGGGCACCCAAAGTACTAAAAGTACCTATATGGAAGATTTGCTGTGACCCATAGAGAAGAGACCTGGTTGTTACAGAAGCTGCTATCAGAAGGACTTCTGTACCACACTGTGGGAATGACTCATTCCATTCTGAAAATTCTTGAAAGGATAATCAAAACTAATCTGCCACCAACTTTAAAGAAAAGCTTGAAACCCTGCATGAAAGCTTGAACAGGTGTTGTGATTTCTACTGGAGAAGAAGAACGTACCATGCTATACTTGCACTTTGATTGCATGTTAAGATAAAAACAGTTTACTGAACTAAAATACTATATAATACTAATATTAATGATAGTAGTAGTAATAGTAGGAAAGAAAAGGAAAGAGAAAGAGGAATAAAACTCAAGAGAAAGAAGTGATGTACAATAAAATGCTCACCACTTTCTGACTGGCCCTGAGCCATAGAATTGCAGAATCAACTAGGTTGGAAAAGACCTTGGAGATCATCAAGTCCAACCTATGACCTAACACTCCCTTATCAACAAAACCATGGCACTGAGTGCCACATCCAGTCTTCTTTTAAACACCTCTAGGGACAGTGACTCCACCACTTCCCTGGGCAGCCCATTACAGTGCTTAACTATACTTTATGTAGAGAATTTTATTCCAAAGTCTAGCCTAAACTTCCCCTGGTAGAGCTTAAGACTGCTGAGCTTAAATACAGCAGCTCCTGGCCAATTCTCCCCAGTTTATATACTGGACATAACATTCTGTGGTATGGAATATCCTTTTGGCCAATTCAGATCAGCTGTCCTGGTTATGCTTTCTCGCAGCTTCTTATGCACCAGCTCAGTGCCAAAGCAGGGAACACTGAGAAGTCCTTAATTTAGGGTAAGCCCTACTTACCAATGACATTATTAACACTATTCTCATGCTAAATCCAAAACACAGCACTGTACCAGCTACTAGGAAGAAAATTAACTTAATCCAAGCCAAAACAAGGACACACTCCTTGGTGGTGCAATGTACATGCATGCCTCCCAGATGACTAAGTGACATTAAAAGAACTGCTTGTTTCAAGGAGTTCTCAGTAAATCCATTTATGATTAAAAAATTACAAAACTCACTCAAGCAGGAAATTCAGTGTTAAATATGCCACAAATGGAGCAAGTGATTCCTCTCACACTACTGATGTAAGGAATCTCTATGTCAGTGATTAATTCTTGTCATAGAATAATAGCAATTAGGCCTAAATTTTATTTATGGATGACAGAGATAGGTGGAATTAAAATAACTTCATTCCCTTTGTTATAGTAGGACAAACAGCAAAATCTACATGTTCAAAGTTTAGTAGCATTACAGCTTTTTCCCTGCACGTAATCAGAATGAGTTCTTCATTCTTAATTTAGCTGTTTTTAATGACTTGCTCTGTAGCTGGACTTCACACGTGACATCAGATAATATTACTTTGTGCCGACACTGCAGTAGAGGTTCATTCCTGTCCCTCAGGGACAACACTAGCTGTGCAGCTGCAAAATAAGCTCATTCCCAGTCCCACGAGGTATGCTTATCTGATAAATCACTGTATGTGGCAGCGGTTTAAACTAAGACCCTTGCACTGTAGCAGGGTCCTTATATTAAGATAGGAAGGCACTGTTCAGGGAGAGCTCAGGGAGCCCTTTTTGCCACTGCTGAACTGCCAGGTGCCTGTGCAAGGGATTGCAGCCTGCTGGAGGTTAGCCAGCCCCAACCTGTTTGCACTCTCACAGTCAGAGCTGTAGGCTCGTTTAACAAACAGCTCTAATCTTAGCCCTTCTGGACAGCTTTATTCCAGCTCAACTACAGCTTGCACACATACAGTGTATGTTCAATACCAGACCACACTGACCAGCTGTACCCTCAGCAGATCAAGTAACCAACATTACTTTAAATAAACTTTCTATGTCATGGAGTTGGTACTGCTGTTTAAAATTTACAGTGAATATGCCCCTCTTATTACTATTTCAATTCAGCAGTCCCAGAGCAATCTTTTTACATTCAGGTAGAAATGTTATATAGACTTTACCAAACAGAAAATTGAATCAATTCACTCCATAGTTGATTAAAGCTATTTATTTGTTCAGTGTGTTTTATTGTGTATCAAATTATCCTCACCTTATCAACATAAGAACAAATTCTGGAGAAGGCACATATAACATGAAGTGCTTTGGGGTAGCACACAAAATATGACGTGAATGTGAAAAACAGCTTTGTCATCTTTACATTTTTCCAAAGAGAGTTTCTCATTCTCATGAGACTTTGAAAAGGGTTGTAGGAAGTTCCTTAGATATTGAATATCCTATCCATAAATAGCCACAAGTAAGCATGAAAAGCAGTTCTGAACAACAAGAACTGGCTTTGGATTCAAAATGCAGTTTGAATACACTGAGAGCTTAAATTTGTGTGCTGCCTCAAGACAAGCTTGTGTTGAAAGATAAGATTTAGCTTGCTTTAGATCTAAACATGTGGCACTTTGCTGGGCATTCTGTATTTGATTTTGAAAGACTTAGCACATTTAGTTCTTTGAAATACCAACTGATCCAAAAGAAAAAGATAAGATTTCAAGGACAGATGTTAAAATTGTGACATATTGAGCATGAATAAATTAATGCATGTAGACTGAACTTAGGCATTAAAATTATTCCAGTTGCCCATTAAGTCAAGAATTCTTATCCAATCTTTCACAACTCAAATTTTGAAAATCCTAAAGTTCTTCCTACCCCTGACTTTCACAGCCCAAAATGTTTTTTAACCTAATTTAAATAGTAATCTGTTTTTCAAAGACACTATTCTCTTCAGGAACAACTACACAATCAAATGAAGGTATGGCTGTAATACGTGGTAGTTTTTCCACACCAACCTTATAGAACAGACGCTGATAACAATAACAGTCATTGCATCATGGCAGTCTTAGTGTGTGCTATCAGAAAAGAAGCTCTCCAGGGACCCTTAGTTAAATTAAAAGCAGTATACTAGGAAATGGTACAGCTGCACTTTAATAGGCAGGCATATCTTTCCTTTCTCATCAAAACCACCAAGAAGGTTAGGAGCACAAATCTTTATTGACCACCAGTAAAATTTGTTATACTAACTCATTGAGGCACTTCATAAGTCTTCTTCTAACTTATCTTTGCAGCTTATACATACCATAAATATTGTTCTTCTGTCCATCTATCAATCAATCAGCAAATGAGGTTGTTTGAGCTAATGGTGAACTAATGATATTCTAATGGTTCTCTCTGAAAGAATACAGCATGCTTCAGCTTTGTAAAAATAATTGTTCTTCTCTTGCTCTGAATTTGATAAGTAGGCAAAACATACTACATGATATCATGGTCTAAGAAAATACCATCAACTACTTCTGTATTGATAGGAGTGGTTGTTAGCAAGAATCTTCTGCAATCATCTTCCTTGCTGCATTTTATTCTGCTGCTATAAGAGCCCGTAAATAAGTGTGTGACATTAACAGCAGTCCAGCAGTTAACGTGGATCTCTGCTGTTACACATTATAGCCCATAGCCATTATTTTTTAATCTGTGGGGAGCTTGGATCTGCATGTATGTATGTATACTGCATTAAGTTCACAGTAACTTCTCTAAGCCAGCCCTGTATGCCTTCTTTTACTTATATATTCTTTATGGCCCTGAGTTCTGTTTTGTGCTGGTTCAAGATATAATATGTTAATTTCTCTTCCTTCTGAAGACTTGCAACAGCTTTCAAAGCCTGACATAAAAGCATTTATTTTAAAAACAGATACTGCTGATCCAAGGTCCAGAGAGGTTGAGTGACATACCTGTAGGAATCCTCTGCTGCAAAGGAATAGTAATGTAGAAACTCATGACAAAACTAGTATTTTGATCCTTAAAAAATATCTCTAGGTATAATGTATAGGCTGCAGACATGCAGAACAATCCTTAGAGGAACCAGCAAGTAACATTTTAGGCTACACACCTAAATGAAATAGGATTTCACATTCCATTTAAGACCTGATGGTTTTGTCTAGAACATGCAGAAAAATCAATCTGAATTAACTTTTAAAATAGATTGGCTAAACCACTTTAAATTTCTGTGTAGCCAGCTCTCATTTAGAATGTATTAATTTACTTTGGAAGTAAATGTAGTTAAATTGAATTAGGGCCACTTTAATTTTGAATGAGAATGTGCACCTAATGCAGTTAAAGTAATCACAACTTTAAATTCACACCTTTAGTTGATTTGTATTAGTTTTCTTGAGTGTTCCCAGACATATAAACTCTAAATCTCACTAAAGTCAATAAACATTTCTTCATATGTTCATTGTTACGTATCCAGATAAAACAGAGCAAGCAAGATAGCCTAAAGGAACATGTCCTGACAGCCAATAGTGCTGCAGACGCTGGGTGAAGGTAGAGTTTCCTATCTAGTAAAAGCCATGGTGAAAGCAATTGTCTCTTCTGAGCAGTATGATCCGGTACCTGAATGCTGAAAACATTTAAAATCGCCTACTGTCAACATTTCATTATAGTTGTGATAGCCAAATTTTTGATAGGGAAATAGTGTTATCAAAATTGACTGCAGTGGGTTGCTCCCCCTTGTCAGGCAACATCACCTATGACAACTGAGAGGCATTTAATGAACCGTGGGTGGTGATTGCACATGCCAATTTCCTGCTTTCCCTGTAAACTGCAAGTCTTAATGACCTGGTTTGCTGTAAACCTGATGGCCACCCGCTGCCAGCTGTGTCTGTACTATGTACAGCTTGCTTGTTTCAGGAGCTGCAAATGGAAAAGCCTGAAAGAGCATTTATTTGAGCTATTGAAAAAACAGTGGGAGATGTGAAGGAAGAAGACAGGAGTAATACAGTCTCTAATAGGCCCCATCTTTACTTTTACAGCGCAGATTAAACTTACACGACAGTAATCCATGTGCTGAGTGAACTACAGGATTTCTGCCCAGAATCTCTGTTCAGAGGTAACAAAATGCAATGGCTGCATGACTGAGAAATTCCAAGGTATGAACATGAAGCAAATCACTTGGCTGTCACTGCATATGGATAACAGACTGTTCTGAGAAGTGAGAGAAACCAGACGTCTGGCCATCAGAGCTTGGTTGGTTGAAATCTGCTTTTATGCATGCAAATTGAAAATACTGTAACACTGTGAATCTAAAATTTAAAAATTAAAACAGGGTGGCATGCAGTGACTTTAACTATCTCTGCTATTTCAATAAGAGGAAAAGTTACCAAAACACTGTTAAAGAAAAATTACTGAGTTGCAAACACTACTGTGACAGATTTTTTGAAAGAAGAAGCTGAAAGTATAGGCAATTCTAATTAAAATATTTTTACCAGAGCTAATCTGCTTCATTTCGGCATCATCTTACTTTTAATGGTTGTAATTTTAAGAAGTTGTATGGAAATAGTCAAACTAAACACTTCTTTCCAACAGATGCATCAGATGAAGAGAGATTTTTTAAACTATATTAGCTTCTGTCTTAATCTTGCATAATATGAAACACAAATCCTAACCTTTGTATTTTTAACACATACAAACCACCTGACAATTTCAACTTAACATGAAACTGTGCACCTAAAGTTAAATGAAAATTTATAGCAGGTTACTGTATTAATAAAACATAACACTCTAAATCCACACATAGATATTTAAATATAAAAGTCTTCTTTTAGAAGAGCAACATTATTATATTTGTTAATAAAAAATCAAAATGTTTGGTATACATGGGCCTATGGATAATTTGTTTTAAGTACATCAAGCTTGCTCATACAGATAATTTATTAGTGAAAGAAAATATAGCTGATAGAAAATAGAGTGTACATGTATAATGCAATGCATGACTATATTTATAATGCAACACGATTACTTTTTTTGCACTTCTTGTCAAATTTTTCAATTTCCACTAAGGTGTCATTTTAATTATGCGTGGATACTAATAAATTTCAAGCCAATAATAAATTTCTCTCAGCAGCAAGAAATATTTTAGGGACATAGACTGCCGGCAGCTTGCTCTTGTTGAGCGCTTCAGATCTGTGATCCTATTTTATACATTGAGCCTGGTTAAAAGTGTCTAATAAGTCATCAGAAGTTTTGTGGGGATAGGAGTATGAGCTCCAGACAGCACTAAGCCCATGGCATCCTTTCACGGGTGTGCCTCCCACTCTCTTCCATGAAAGCTGGCCAGTAGAATCGATCCTCCTGGGTTTCAGTTTAGCAGTGGAAATGAAATACATTATTATAAAGATTTCCCCTGATTTGACTAAATGTTGTTTATACCAGCCTCTTCTTGTGAGCAGTTTATCAAAACAAAATGCTCAGCAATCTTTTAACTCAAAAGCTGCATCTCAAGGTTGAGGAAACTTCATGTACTCCAGGGCAAATCATAATGAAAATTGTAGGTTTAGAACCATCATTTTAATGGCAAAATACTTATTTTATCCTTCCCTATTTCATTTAAGCCATGGGCTTTCTATTATGATTATTTATGCTTATCTTTTTGACTGCTCTGAGCAGCAGTGTCTTGGCTTACTTGTCTTCTCTGTGCAGGATGAAAAATGAAGTTTGAAAGAATGTTCATTACCTTCCCGGCATGTGTTGACTGCACTGATTCTTCATCTGCCAAACAGCATATGCTGGCTTCTGGCTCATCTGGAGACCTCTGGAACTAAAAGTAATTGATCAAATTAATTCTAATATAATCCCACGCAGACACTGCTACCACTGCAGCTTGTTAACCTTATATGCAAACTGTTTATTTAAACTATCTGGATGACATAATGAAAACTACCTTCAATACATCAAAAAAAGTAAGAAATGAAAGCATATTTTAATATTTTTTCAAAGATATTACTTGTGTTATGCTACATTTTCTCTAAAAACCAGAATTTGGAACCTCAGTGTTTACAGAATTAATTTCAATCCAGTTGGCCCTACTTCACGAATAATTGGATTTTCCCCTACTCTTTAAAAAACTAACCACAACTTTCAAATGATCAAGTTCATCCCAGTAGCTTTGTACACAGCGTGAAATAGCAGTTGAAGGATCCTAGCAGCAATTTTCTGAACTGTGCACTCCCTTTTATATCACAGAATCACAGAATTTCCTGGGATGGAAGGCACCTGGAAGATCATTTAGTTCCAACCCTGCTGCCATGAGCAGGATGATTCTGCGATGCCATGCTCCCCCTGTTCCCTGCCCTAGCCTTGGCCACTCCCTCGGACTCTCCCTATTGGCTCCTGTACCCCACCCCACCCAGGGGACCCCCCCCAGGCCCCGCCCCTGGGCCCCTGACAAAACCACCCCACACCCAGACCAGGAGGTCTCTCTCTGCTTCGGAGAGCGCTGGGACAAGGTGTGAATAAAGCCATCTTACCACCATCATGGGAGACCCTTCTCTGCCTCCTTCATCACCACTGCGTTGTAACACCGCTGGCTGCTGGAGCCAGATGGCGGGGCTGTCCGAAATGGACTCCGGGATGCGACCAGTCACACAGCCCTAGGTAACCCCCGCTGTGCTCTCAGGGAGCTGCAGCCTGCTAGGCAGAGTCTAGCGGTTACAACAGATGGTGACTGTCATTCTTGGATTTCGTGGACTTTTTCATCTAAGTCAACTCCCTGATAGACCTCTATCACACCTTACAACTGCAGTCCACCTATTACCTCCTTACAGCAGCTACAATTCCTGGTTATGAAAAACATTAAAGCAACGCTAATAAACACCTTTGCAATTGTTTCCACCACCCTGTGTATTTCGTACTTTCATCCTGGCTGCTGGAGGTAGGGTGCTATTGACACCAGTGGTGCCCTGTGCAACAACCTGGCATTGTGTGTGAAAGACAAAACGTGTCTAATCACTCTGTCACAGAGAACGTGTAATTTGGTATAAGAGTAACTATTCATAAACCATCAGAAATGCCAAGGGTACCTAAAACAACAGAAAGTGATTCTCATAACAAAATAAGAGTGAGGACATAAGTGTGCACATGACTGGTAGTGATTTATAGGTACAGAATGTTCCCCACTGATTCAGGATCCCAGCTTCAACTAGACACAACATGGTGAATTAAAGGTAGCACAGCAGTCTCAGCTTCAAGATTTCCTACAATTTATCACTTTGGCACAAGCACTTAGCCATGATGAAGTCACATATATATGTCTTAAATTACTTTGCATAATATTGAAAAAAAACCTGAAAAGCAAGTTTAAAATTATATAAGTATATTAAGATGACCATAAAAATATAAAGTAGCATCTTCCAATTATTTGCCTTCATCACTACTGCTTAGTGGGGTAGCAGCTAAGACCTGCTAGATCTTACAGTACTAATCTTACTTAATAAGTATTGAATATTTACCTCAGGGTAAATATTTAATACTTGTTAAACATGGCTTCTGAATGGGCACAGTGAAGCCTATCATGAGAGTACTCCTAGGAGGATAATACATTGTAACCCCATCCTGTGATTATTCTTCTGCTTAAAAAGCAAAATTGTCCTTTGGAGGCAAGCCAGGCTAATTCTTACAGGCTTTCATGACAACTTTTTAAATTCTCTTGGCTCTAGCCTAGTAGGTAGTTTTCCCAAAACACCACAGTTGTAGCAGGAAGGATATAACACTCATTAAAGTTCATTTCTTGTAGAATTGCTCAATGCTATGTACTAAAATCTGTATCTAGTTAGGGCTAAATGGCAACATTTCTGTCAAAGTTTTTTCTGAAAGCAAATACTGAGATGCAACCTTTTTACAAAAACATGATTTTTTTTTTTTTTTCCAGATTTAGGATGATTTTTGGAGTCAAAATGAGAGATAAAATTCTGAAACTATGCTGCTCGTCAGGGACATAGGAGCCCTCAGTTCAAATTCACATGCTACATGATTTCTGTTTCAGTAACTTAGGAGCACAGTTCCACCCTTTTAACAACAAAGGAAGGTAATGTAATGGTTGAAAAAACATATTATTTGTTAAAAAAATTAAAAATGTGCTCATTTCTGAAGTTAGTCATGCAAATAGCTGAGAAGAGAGTAACATACCAGGCGATAATAATATGCACAATGCTCTAGCCAATTTTTGAGGATATCAGGATGTGAAATGTGAGGTATGGAAGTTGTTTTTTAGCTTGCATTAACCAAACACCAACTGTGGAGAGATATGGCTTCATTTCATGTATCAAAATTCCCAAATATGGTTTGTGTGCTGGACTTCTACCTTGTTTGTTTGGTTTTTTTCTTATTGGTTTAGCTTTTGTAATAAAAATTAATATTTTTTTCCCACAGACCTTTCTCCAAGAACAGACATTCACAGTAGTCCAGTGATTCTTTAGACTGCTGCTCAGGGACAAGTTCTCTAATACCTTAGAAACAAAACTTATTTCTTGACAAGCATAGTAGGTTGCCTTCTCCAAGCACGTGGTAATCACCAAAAATTATCATCCAACACCTAAAGAGGGAAATGTAACAGCCTCTCCTTGTGAACAGTGTAGTTAGTTAGCAAAATTAGAAAAATATATCCCTCAAGTGCAAAACTGTGTGTAGGAACTGCAGCTTCCACCTTGACGACCCATACGAGGGTCCCTACAACAGCAGGGGTAAACCAGGCTGATGTGGAAAGCATGGAGCCCACCATAACTCACTAGCCTGTAGGAGAAGCAAATCCAAGTGTTTTCAGTCTTACAAAGTCAACAGGTCACTCTATCTGTTTTTCAGCTGAGCATATGCACAGGCTGGCAAAGTTCCCTACCCGCCCAATCTTTCTTGATTTCTTTCCACACAGCCCGTAATTCTATATTAGCCTTCTATAAACAGTTCGTGGTAGATACAGGCACTTTCTGTTTATAGCTAGTGATTCTTCAGTGCTTTGTGCATGTATGAATTCCTCTCGCTTTTAAAATTTTGAAAGAGTAACTAATCCCGACAGAAATATTACTGCAATAAAAAAACTCAGAAGATTGTATTTATGGGCACATCAGTTTCAAGTTCTTGATGGATTAATCAAGAAAAATTTTTGCAAGAACTGTAAGAAACAAGGAAAGAGGATTATATTTTAATTTTTCTTTAGAAAACAGAAGCAGTAAAGACTACTTTTTTGGAAAGTGCCACTGGTTTATGCATCATTGCAGTTAATAACTTATTCTAGGTATTAAATCTGTCACATTCCTTTGACTTAGAATAGAATTGAAGAATTTACAGCCAGAGACCCAAATCTGACCTAGCAATTTGGAAGCATAACAGAGATATGAATCCAATTTTTCTCTGTCCAAACACTGACACACATATCTTGTATCAGAGAGACATCTGAACAAGTCATATTTAATATCAGACTGAAATTATTACAAAAATGAGAGCATGAGGATTATTAAACACTCATTTGCTGAAGAGACTTCACTCCCGAAAAGACATCAGCAGCAGTCTTTAGCTGATAATGTTAAAAATCTCTTCAAAGGACAATAAATTTGGTCTACTCTTATTTCCCGCATTCCATGCCCTCATATTTTTAAAAATGCCTTCTTTTTTGACTTCATTTGAAAAAAAAAGTAATACACCCATCTTTGCAGATATCTTTGTGACAGCAGCATTATCAGTGCCATACTAGTAAGATCCAAAGGATTACTCACCACTTTTGTTTGGGGTTTTATTAATATAACAGGATTGTGTGAGGAAAAAGGGTGAAAATACAACTTCGAAAATCTCATTTTCACTGTTTTTCCAAAAGAAGTACAGAGCATCTCTTCTTCTGCTGGGTTATACTAAATTTTACCAGTTGCAGCAATGACTTAGATATAAAACACTGAGAGCCTATGTCTTCTCTTGAAGATGTTAGAACAGCAGACCAGGGATGGAAGATTTTCATATTACCAAGTAAAAGTAAAATTGTGTCAGAAGTGTCACTGAACCTACCAAACACTCGTGGTTATTGGGGACCTTATGCTCGAGGAAGCAGGAACCAAAGGAATCAGAAGCGTGATGAAGGTGTACAGGTGTGGGTCAGGAAGGCCAGGAAGGCCTTTGAAGGTATGAACTCACTTTCCAGCCTTTTTCCCAGGTAGGATCTTTCTCTTCAGGAGGGTGGAAATGTTCTTGTAAAAAGCCAAGAAACACAGGGTCAGGCCCTCACCTCTTCCCAAACAGCAGCAGGAGATAGGGCTGTGGCAGTAGCAGGGAACGTCTCCTCCCACTGCATACTTGCTGGGTAGGTCCCAGGGTTATCTCGTCCCCCAGGCCATCCACACCATCCATCAGCCCTTATCTCCCTGTAGGCCCAGCACTGCCTCGTGCCCCTGTTGATGCCGATGCTGCCAGGGCTCCAGGCTGGCAGTGCCATGTGGGAGAGCGGGGGAAGGAGCGCTGGGGGCTGCTCCCTCTGGTCCCATCCTTGTGTCCTGAGCTGGCTGAAATGTCAGTGCACATGCATAGGACAAGGTCTCCTGAAAAGGGACAGAAGCTGAGGACTTTGACATGTTTCAATCACATTTAGTTTCCATTTCTTTGAAGCTCAGATGGGCATATCTTATCTCTCAGGATGTCTGCACATTTTCCCCCAGCAGCCAAAGGCTTGCAGGCTAGTACATCACCTCGTGTCAGAGCAGGGATGTTAAAAGCACTGAGGATGCCAGCCTTCTCATCATCTTCATGGGCTGATATTACAGTATCTCTTTATAAGAGCTTCACTTCAGCACTGGGGATGGAGAAATTTGCTCTTCAGGCGTTCAGAGCGCTCAACAGAGAGAAAAAATGAAAAGTTCTTGATATTACTCACACAGGGAGAAAAACCTGGGAAGGGACTGTGCTTTTCAGATTTCAGATTCAACTCTGCTACTGTCTGCTTAAGTCAGGAACTACAAGTATGGTTTAAATCCGTAGAGGGGCAGCTCTTAGATTGCATGAAAGCAGGAAGAGGGTTTGGTAACTAAATACCTTTTTGATTTCCAGGAAAGGAAAACGGAAAAGGAAGGACAGCCAAAAAAAAAGTCAGGGGTAATTACAAAACAGTGTAAAGTGGAAAAGGAATGCTTTTACTCCCCATGGCTGGCAGCAAGATATTTCAGCTGCCAGGTATGACTGCAAGGGAAGAAGTTGAGTGTCAGATCTCAAATGTGTGTACACGGCATACAAATCACTTGGTTTCCAAGAGATCAGTCTTTACCTTAATACAGTGCAAACAAGTCAGGTAGCATTTTACGTTTTGAGAGTTCTGGTGAAATTTCATAAGTGAAATATGTACAGAGCAATGAGGGATTAGGCCTTTAAGAGTGTACACAATTTTTCATGACTGCTAAATTGTACAATATAATGTAATATAATATAATAATTTATAATTGAATTTCATTTTCAGTATAGAAGCTCATTCTTTTCATAGACTCCCCTATGGGATTCCTGATTTCGTCAGTAAGGCAAACTGAAACCACTCAGAGCTTCCTGGAACGCAGGTCCTGAAAAAAACATTTTTTAGGTCGAAAGATGATGCTAGCATTGGGCATACCCAGGGAATTAAATCACAGTGATGAGATTTTACCAAAGGATCTCACTCATTTAGTATTTTCCAGTGCTAGTTCATCATGTTCATTACCAGTTTGCTTCACTAGGAAATGCCAATGCAGTAGGAGGGGATTTGAGAGGTACCCGACTCCATGAGCAAGAACAGTACATCTTCTGCATTTTACAAACTGGTAGCACTTGATGCTGCTGGCTTTCTCTGCAGTCTGTTTATTTGCCATTCACAGGACATATAGGCTTACTCCTACCTTCCTTAGTCTCCTGTGTGGATTGTGGTGCCATCTTCCCATCAGGCTATACCAGCTGCCTGTCACTTCTGTGTCAAAGTGCTCTGGCTTACGCACCCCTCTGATGTTGGAGAGTGTGTGAAAAAATGGCCAGTGCCAATACTGGCAAGGTGTTTTGGGCCCCTGTCCCAAGCCTGAATTTTCTTGTTTACAAGGATTGGATGTTTATCCAGAATGATGAGCTCTCTGCTGTGAGTAAAGCAAAGATTCTCTGATGTAAACTATTGTCTACGTGTTGAACACTAAAAGGAGTAAAATAAAAAATTTATCTTGCCATCTAATTGAGTCCAATTATTGTTAAAAGTATCTGACACACCATTAAAAAACTACTTTGAAAATCCCTATGTTTTCCCAATAGCCCTCAGTTAATTTTTTAAAGTCCTTGTTTAAAATATTCCTTTGAAGACATGAAATTTTCTTTCTTTTTTGTATTTAATGACCCACTTGTCCAGTAATATCAGAAAACTTTAAGTTGCAAATCAGTGCTTTGCGCTATAACTTCCTTCTATTTAAGAAACATAATTAATGCCTCAGTGCTGCATATGAATTAAAAAAAAAACAAAACAGAAAAAGCTCAGTAAGGGAGAAGTGCAGCTTTTAATTATCAGCTTACTTTATAAGTGAGAGAAAATAATTAAGATTCTGTCAGAGGATGATGTTATGTAGTAATGCTGGGAAGTTTACATAACACAATGCCAGAAAACACAGATGTTGAGAATAATAAAACCCACTCTAGAGTAAAATTGTTCAAAAATTATTTTTCTAAGTAGAAGACAGGAAGTGGATGAAAGAAACATAATATTAGTAATTTGAAAGTGATAGTTTTTCAACCATAACATGTTGTATTCTGCACAGGCAAAGGAATAATTTATGCAGACAATACACAGCAGTTTTATGCAGCAGTTCAGTGCTGAACAAATTATTGCATGCAAGAAGGCAAACACAGAGAGTACCTGTAGACTTTTGACACTTGGAAGACTGGCTGGGATTTGTATGATGTGGGATTAGACTGGTCCAAGATCAAAGCACAGAATATCTAGACAAAGTGTACCCCTTGTAAGAAGACAATGCTTGGCTGATGCAACAGCTGCGTTAGAGCCATTTTTTGCAAATAGCACACTGAAGACATCTTAGGAAATCTCTTGGCTAAGAAAAGAGGAATGTTAATACTCTTTTCCTTTTGCTGACACAATCCTTATAAAAGCTGTTACACCAGCCCCCAAAAGGAACATGTGTATAGCCTGCACCTTAATAGAAGCAATGTGTTTCCCCAAATTGGCAATGCTAATGAGAACTTAGAGCAGTAAATTCATTTATGAAAACATTTAAGAGCAAGAGACAGGAAGAACAGGGAGTGTCACTGCCAGTCTGCTACGATAAAGCCTGTCCTGGGAGAACTCAGTTTAATCTTTTTGAATCACTTCCAGAGCTGGGCTTGAGTGAGAAACAGATTTCAATGATGAATATTTTCAAAGTGAGTTAAGAAAAGGCTGATGACAATCTGATACACTTTTATTTGTGGGTTTATTGATAACATACTACTAATGGAAAAAAAAGTAGAAATAACTCCATTGTGTGAAGCCTAGGTTGATCTGTCTCTAATCACTAGGATATTTTATGGCTCTACTGTTTGGGCTCATGTTTGAATTGTTCTCTGCTGCAGGTGTTTTTCTGAATTTGTGAACAACTGGTACCCTAGATTGAAGGGATCTCTCTGGATTTCACTTTTCTTTGTAAATATGTATTAAATGGATTGCTAGGATTACTTCTGTTGCAAGTACACAAAGTCTGTGGTCAGAAGACTGCTATTTCCACAGATACAAGAAAAGTTTGAGAAGTGATGAGCCAGCTCCATACATGCCCTTCTGTCCATAAATAGAAGTGAGATAGGTGTTGTAGGAGAAAACTTTGAAAGACAGCCAGATGACAAAGAGGTCTCAGTTCGGACTTTTCCAGCATTTAGGATAATGCACTCAGAATAAGGATATATGGTGTTAGAGGGCAACTTACCTTCTCTGCCGTCTCCTGTCAGTGCTGTATGCTGAGGACAGCAATGCTTAACAAAATGTATTGTCTGCATAGGTGTCTATTACTAAAAAAAAATTTTTAACGTAATGCTATATACAAGACTTAACACAAAAGAAAGAGGAATTAATAGATGCAACTAAAAGCTCAAGCAGCAATTTGCCTTTTGGCATTGCAGCCTGGACAGATCTTCAAAGTAAGCCTGTGCAAAATTAACCTCATCCTGGTTATTAATAGTTTGTTATAACACAGGACAGAATGAAATTATGTCAGAAACAGGCAGGAAGTAGATAATACTAAAATAAAGGCTTTATAAAATTCCTGTCTGGTGGGGGGTTTTTTGTTGTTGTTGTTGTTTGTTTGCTTTTTGTTTATTTGGTTGGTTGGTTTGGGTTTTGTATTTTCAGCATTACAAAAAAGTTATTTTTTGTTTGGGTTTTGGGCATATTGCCTAAGAATATTTTTTTCTCTACTTACTGGGTAAGTTTCTTCTCAAAAGAATACTGAAACAATAAACATGCAAATAATAAAAATAAAATCTCTATGTGAGCTATTAAAAAATAAAAAATTACTAAAGCTGGTCATTGAATCACTATATTTGGCTGACTGAACTAACTAGATAGAATTATAAAAGGTTAGATGCTTCTACTCAGATACCATAGTCACTGCTGTCAGAAGAGTGAATAGTGTTTTAAACAGAGACTTGTAAGGAATTCTTAAAAATAAAACCCACGTCAGCCCAGTTGCTGTGCTGCAAATCTGAGGATTGTTCTAGGGGTGAAACACACAAAGTTCCTGTGTAGATTTTGCTGTGCTCATTTTACCTTTTCAGGAAGTGTCTGACAAGTACCCGGCTCACGCCCACAGACAGACAACACTGCGCTGTGGGAGCTGCCCGCTGTGCCCTGCTCTGTGTGACTGCTTGGTGCCTGCGCTCCTGAGCTCCTGCCTCCCGGGAAAAGAGAACAGGACAGGACATGGAGTAACCCTTTGTTGTACCTGGGAAATGCACGACAACAACGATGGCCAAGGGGTTTAATGCTGTGAAGTGAAGAGCATTGGTCTCTGGGTGCGACAAGCTTTGCAAGCATGGAACAGAAATGCTACCCCCGCACCAGCAGGCACCAGTCTCCTTCAGCAGAAGAAAGGGTTGGACTGGCACCTGGAAAGTGCCAGGTAAGAGTCACTGACCAGCAGGAGCACAAATGGGATGCAGGAGCACTGATAAAATAAGAAGATAATCCTGATCTAATGCTAGCTTTCCCACCAGGTCAAATGACAGTACAAGATCCCATGGGAAAAGATCAGGGATGAAAAGGAAAGATGCTCGAAATACATCTTCTAGAGGAAAGGACCACACAATGAGGAAGGAAGTCAACTGCACGATTGCTTGCTAGGGAAGTGCCCCTATTTGGCAGACAGACTGTCGCGCCCTGAGGCACTGTCTCTTCAGAATGGATGCTACCATGACTGATAGGAACTTTAAATCAATGTGAAACAGTATTGTATTTTCCAAACCTAGTTTTAATAAAAAACCCCTTGGGTATAAAAGCACGGACAAGGAGATGAAAAAGAAGAAGAGAAAGAAGGATGATAAGGAAAATGGAGAATACCAAGGACAATAGCAGAAGTCTTGCAGGTAAAAGCACCAGCCAAAGGGATGGATATAGTTCATTGAAGAATTTGAGTGTGGCTGGAGAGAAATTACTGAAATGTTTTTATACTGGTGCAAGAAGCTTACATAGCATGCTGCAAGAACAACCATTACCAGTGGAAGAGGTGAAATAACAGAAATAAGAAAAATGGGCTGGACTAGCAGTCAAGCCTGCAGTATTTAAAGGGTGCTCGGCTCAGGAAAGAATTAAATAAATAATCATAAATGCTGGAGAAGAGAGTGGCCTGTAAACTTTCAGATATCCTCTCAGATTTATGCCCTCTATGGCACCATTTCTTATACCTTTAGGATTGTTTACCGAAATAAAAGCCAAGGTTACAAAAGACTTTTCTGTAAATACAGCTAGGTATAAATACCTTGTGAGTGAGACCAGCTATCTAAGGACAGTGTTGATACAAGGAAAAATAAATCCAACCTGGCAAAAGATAAACAGAGACTGGAATTCAGAGGAACACTTCTGTCAGAGCTGAGAAGTCTGGAAAAAAGCTTCAGATGTGTAATGGGGGCAAGAAAATGCTGGTTTGACCAATAACATGAAATCCTATGTAGCCTTTAACAGTATTCAATACACAACTCACCATATTCTAATGCAAAGTTTGGGTGTGGTTTTTTATAAGTTATTTATTTTATTTTAATATATTTCGGGTGCTAACAATGAAACTGTTGCAATACAGAAAGTGGCAGAAGCATCAAATACCTGGTACAGCTAAATCACCTGTCTTCAGAGAAAATCACAGAAAAAGGCAGACAAACTGTAATAAGGTGCTTCCCTACCAGAAAAAAAAAAAACACCTACTAAAGAGTGGTCTGGGAAAGGGACCAAGCTAATACCACAGGCAGGTAGCAATAGAGGAAAAACCTGCTGTGAAATATTTCATTTTTGTGATTCTTTAACAATTTACAGAAGAAATGTCACATAATAGAAGTTTGGCTCTCTTTTGGGAGTCATAAATAAAATAGAACTGTAATCAAAGGACAGAAGAAAAAAGACTTAGCAGATATTTAATTCTTATTTATGCTTACTTCCAGAAATTATGACTTGAATGTAAATGTGGAAGGTTGCAGCATGCAATAATTCAAACTCATATATGTTCTCCTGCTGCACCCTGCCTGCTAAGCATTTCTAAAGCCTGTACTGGCTGCTTTAATTTACATCTTTCTACCCAGTGATTAGAGAAAGGTTTGAAAAGGTCTTCAGAAAAAAACCGGTGAGCTATCCCTAGGGTTTGTTATGGTAGTCTGTTCATCTGTGATCAATACTCCGGAGCTGCTTGGGTCTCCTCCATGGAGAGCCTGCACTTCAGCCAGGGGAACTCCCAGAGAGAGGATTTCGTGCAGGCACACAGATGATTCATTTTCTTCATGTTGGATGCAGAGCTTTTCAAAGTGTAAGGAAAAATTAGGAAAAAGTAGTGTTTCTAGATGAACTGTTGGTACAAAATAAAATATTAAACACCAAATTGTATCAAATGTGATTTAAACTTAAATAATAAATCTGTCCACTTTATTGATATCCATTGTCAGTGGACTCAGGAGAGTAAATATACTGAGGAAATGACAGGCTTTTCAGGGATAAACTGTGAAAAACCAACTGGATTACCTTTGATTTACCTCTAAATTAGTTTGAATCCTGTAGGTTGCATAAATGACTGGGCTGTAAATTTTCTCCAGGGTATTTCCTCATGCTTTCTACAAAGAGCAGAGAAAGGGAGGGCTCAGGGAAGAACTGAAGCCTGAGGGATCTGCTTTGCCTCCCTGGTCTCAATACAGCATTCTCAGCATTGCCCCAGACTGAAAATAAAGTGGTGTCTGGATCAGCTGCCAGCTGAAAGCTTCCTGAACAGACTTCCATTTCAATCCACACCCAACCCAACACACCCTTTACAGCAGGAGAGCTGTCAGATGCATTGCATCTGCTGGCACAGGTCTGCTGAAAACTACTTTTTTTCTCTGCAAAGCCAGACATTCCTTGTGGCAGCATGGTGGCAGGTCCTGTCCCTTGGTACACATGCACTAGGAGGGCATGGGAACTGCGTGGGACAGGAAGCTAGGAATGTGCATTTTCTTTCTGTTCTGATGCCACAGAGCAGTGCTCCTTGCTTTAAAGGGGTAAACCCGGCATATTTCCTTACTCATCACTTGGTGGCTGTAGCAAGACACAAGCAAAATTTCCTTTCTAAAGACATGACAGACAGGCATATTTTACTTAAGTTCCTTCTCACCTATATTGCCATGCTTAGGTATTTCATACTTTAAAGAGGTTGCCTCCTAGACAAAGATGACACCTCTGATGGATCTGGCAACTCACTTCAGAGAGGTTGTGTTGAAAAAATCCTTTTGCAGGTTTACTTCAAGGTCTCCTCCTAATGTTATATGTCTCATCTGGTCAGTGTCTTTGCAATTCCCTCAAGGCAGGTGAAGCAAATGTGAAATAAAGAGAACCTGGCTATGGGGTGACTATATTTGTTGGACACCTGACAGTCAGCTGGGGCCAAAGTGGCTTTGTGGCACTTGTAGTTAAGAAAGAAGATAGGGCAGCCCAAAATAAGCCTTTTTAAAAAAAGCATAATAAGCCAGCATCTTCTGTGTTCAGCAACAAAGGTGCAACATACAGGTAAATGCCGGCTTTGCCACCATTCGCTGCAATTAAGTTCATCTCACCTACTCCTGTAAATTCAGAGTATGTTGTGCAGACACTAGTTCTTCCCTCTTTTCTCAGTCCTTTCTATACTTTTCTTATTCCAGTTCATGTATCCATGTCTTAGAATCCTTGGAGGTTAATGTCACGAAGAAACTGCTGTGTGACATCTTTTTTCTGAGGCCACATTTTACCTCTGAAGTCCCAGATGGTGAATACCACAGTAAGGTTTAGAAAATAGTTTATATTGATTTAATTTAGATTTTGCAATGACACTGTTACCGTACCTTAAAAGTTGAAATTTTTTGCAGAATGAGACATGGGAAGAGTAAGATTTGCAGCATCAAGGGAACTTGCTATACAGTGTATCTTTACTTCACATGGAAATGTCTGTGTTCTTTTGGAATAGAGCAATAATTACTCTTCACAAAACCACAGGCACTATTATGACCTGTTGCACCCCCAGACAGTACAAAATGCTCCTTTTGATGTCCACTGAACTGCTCCCACATCATTAATTCCAAACTCAAGAACATTGCAGTGAGAGCAACCATTACGACTTTGAGGAGAGTTCCTTCAGCTCATGCTTGGGAAAGACATAAATTCCTTCAGATGATCCGTGGATAAACAGCATAACCACAGGCAGCCAAAAGTAATGTTATGCAGACTTTATGCTGGTTAGCATAAAATCTTAGTACTGAGTACTTAAGAGATTAATCTGCACATATGAATTTATTGAAAGATGATATGAGCATCTGAATAAATAACCTATTTGCTTTCCATTCCAGCCTCCTACTGGTAAAGTCCCTGCTTTCTGTACACAGGACTGCAGTAAAGTTTAAGCATACTGATGGGCAGTTCCAGAATACACGTGTGAGTGAAGGAGGATGCCCTGCAGTGCACAGAGTGGACCATTTAAGCAAACGTAAATGGAAGAGGCAAATTTCCCTGGAAAGGCAGCTTGGTAATTTTTATCTGTTATGACAATTTGTTTTGCCTTTTCTTCGTTCACACAGAAGCTAAGGCCGTTCTGAGAGGCAGGTTTCATTCCCTGTAGGATGTGTGGCCTGAATATGAAGCAGCTGGTAAGATCTGATTGGTTTATGTCCTTAGGGTATCTTCAGTATATTGAAACAGTTCCTTTTAAAAAAAACACAAACAAAAACCCAACCAACCAGACAAAGATAGATCATCAATGAGGCAATGCAGAACAGACAGCATTCTTCAGAATTTCTGGCCCTTTTCCTGCCTCTTATAAAGTCCCTTCAAATTAATCCTTTCCTATCCTACTGCCCAAGCAGAAAAGGCAACAATACATAGTTAAAATACTAAGGAGAGAATATCTTCACTGCTCAGTCAGAAGGATAGCGACTTAGCATTGCAGGACTGCACACACAGAACATGTATGATAATGTTTGTTACTGTGGACATGAATGAAGCACAAATAACTCCTAATATTTTTAATTTGCTGATGGTGTCACAGGGAGAAGTTCTGGGAGTCATACATTAGCATTCATTGCTGTTTTAACTAAGAGGGTAGAATGAAAAAAAAAAGAAGGACATAGATTTCAGCTCTTTTGTTGGCTTTTGTGACCACTGACTGTTGGTTACCTCAATTTCCATATGCATCTTTACATCAGATATTAGTACTGCTAATTGCTTGAAGAAAAATATTACTAAATTGTTAGATACGCAATAAATATGTGCAAATTGAGCCTGATGTGTAAATCTCTAAGACTAATCTTTATACTTGAACATTTCCATATTTTTGTGTTAGTTTTCAAAACAGACCACAACTTAATTATAACCATATGTTATTCTCTACAACCATCAGAGAATTTAGTTTTGAAACTTCTGAATAGTTTGTATCTCACATACACATAAAATAATACATGCTTATGTACACACCCTAGCAGAGAAGGTAACTTCTCTGGAATGGTTTTAATTGTTAGTACACTAAAGACAAAGAAACCCCACAAAAACAAAAAAAATCCAACCAACCAACCAACCAACCAACCAAAAAAATACTGTCAGAACAAAACAGGAAGATATTTCCAAATTACTGTGTATGAATCCAAGCATCTTTAATGTTATTTTCAGTCTTTCTCAAAATTGGAGACCCATTCTCTAATAATTTTCTCCCTATACATAAAATAACATCTCTTCTCCTTGGAGGAACCCAGGTTATCTAATGGCTCCAACCTACATGTATCACATAATCATAGAAGAAGTGAGGTTAGAAGAGACCTCCAGAGGTCATCTGGTCCAGCTTCTTGCTCAAGCAGGGCTCTCAGAGCCAGTTATTGAGGTATGGAATATCTCCAAGGTTGGAGACTCAGCTACCTTCTCAGGAAACCTGTGCCAGTACTTGGTCATCCCCAACAGTAAATTTTCTTACCATTAGAGGAAACCACCTGTGTTTCAGTTTGTGCCCATAGCCACTGGTTCTGTCACTGGGCACCACTGGAAAGATCCTGGCTCCATCATCTTTGCATCCTCCCTTCAAATGTTTATATGCATTAGTAAAATTACCCTGAATTGCCCTCTTTTCTCCAGGCTGAACAGTCCCAGCTCTCTCAACCCTTCCTCACAGGAGAGGTGCTCCAGTCTCTGGTGTATTCTTCAGTCAAGACTTTCCATGTTGTCTTGGGGTGACTTTATGATGTGTATCCCATATCGCTGCCCTATGCCCAGAAATTAACTTTGCGCCTTTCTATGCCTCTAAACTGAGCCTGAGAGGGGGAAGGAAAAACTGAGCAAAACTTTTTCAAAGCAGTTTGCAGCTTGTTCAAGGTCACACAGAGACAGCAACTTTTTTTCCCCAGCTGCAGCAGGGGAGCAAGGAAGCACCCGGCTTGCAGTTTTCCCGAGTCAGTTTTTGGCCAGTGGTTCAGCTGCTTTTTCTCCGGAGAGAGACTGAGAGTTGAACTTTTTTTTCCTTCC
This sequence comes from Corvus brachyrhynchos, assembly GCF_000691975.1. Lineage (NCBI taxonomy): Eukaryota > Metazoa > Chordata > Aves > Passeriformes > Corvidae > Corvus > Corvus brachyrhynchos. The sequence continues at coordinate 1,404,808 of NW_008236932.1, read as the reverse complement.
CTGGAATTTCAGATTTTCTCCCTTTTCTACTGGATTGCTTCAATATCTGAACACATCAGGAGGACTTTCCACCGGGCACAGAGGGCCTGGCCCCGGCCCAAGCCCCAGCTCCGAGGAGACCAAAGGGAGGACTCTAACACGTTCCCAGGTTTTTCCTCCACAGCGAGAGATTTTACCATTTAACATTATTTTCCTTTCCTATGTGTTTGTTAAATAAATAGTTTTTATCTCCTTCACTTTCCTTCGAGGAAGATTTATTTTTCCTGAACCTGGTGGGAGAGGGGTGGTGACCTGCCTTCTCTCAGAGGATATATTTCTAAATTTGGCCAAACCAGAACACATGTGAAAAGTCTTTCAGACTGATCATGTGAGGAGCAAATGGTTCTGTTGAGACAAGTATAGATGAAGAAAGGTTCATACAGGAAAGGTACTAGCTGTGTTGGGAACCAACCTAGACAACCTCAATAACTCTGCAAGCTTTGTTCATGTTGGCATTATATCTGACATCCAAACTATGGAATTTATTATGGTTAACCATGATTGAGGAATCAGCTAATTTTTAAAGAACCGTTGTATTAATGATGGGTTTTCAATGAAGGGGTCCTGTCTTCCTAAAATTAGGGACAAAAATAATGGGATACAACAAAGCTAGGATTTCTAAATGACAGTTTTATTTTGGGAGATAAACATCAATTGGTGAACAAGAGAGCAGGCAGAAGGGTGGACCACGGTGCAAGAATGATGTTACCCTGATGTGCAGCATTGTTTACTCTGGTAACTGCACAGGAATGAAGAATGAAATCCTGTTTATTTACATTTGTTTTCTGCTTGAGAGACAGCCCAAGAAGTAAAATAAAATGAGAGCCTACTCAAATACCTGCTATGTTTCCCCTTAAATTGAATTTCTCATTTTATCAGGAAGCAATACTTGCACTGATGTTAGACAGGCAGCTAAAAGGTCAGCAAGTTCCCTTGGTTGCCTTTTGTCAAGGGTTTTTGACTTGTCTGTGAATAAAGATCTCCCAGGAGGAAGGCAGACCTGGATTTCCTGTCATCTTGAAGACAGCAATGAATTTGAAAATGTTACAAAAAGCATAAGGGACTTGAAGCACACCTTCAAATGCACTGCTGATGCCAATAGCTTCCCATGTAAACATGCACACAGAGTTGTTTTGGATTTGTTCTGTCAGCTTTTTGTGGTGAAACAAATTGTTATACAGCTGCTTACCTTGAATACTGAATGAATCTGATGGTTTTCCATTACTGCACTAAGCCTAATCGGGGCTACAATCTCTTTGGGTTAGCTGTGGTGCTGGCAGACTCCTAACAGCTGTGGCTGAACCACTTTTCTTTTTCCGTCGTGCTCTCCTGTGACTTGCATGGGTGTCTCATCCCATCCTGCTTGCTTACAGCTCTTGATACTCTTTAAAAGTGCTAAGGGTTGAGAAAGTCTTAACAGGTATCTGGGCAAAAAGAAAAAGCTTTCTCACTCATGAGGAGCATTAATCATTCCAGGGAACACAGAAGTTTCTCTCCAACAGTCAGAGCTAGAGCTACTGTTTTTTCTTATCATCTATGGGGACAGATTTCCTATTCTTGCAGTGTTAATAGGGGACAATTTCTCAGAATGTACTTCAGCTGTTAAAGCCTCTATTAGTATTTTTTGCCCACCTAGGTTAGTTAGTGAAACACAGTAATGTCTGTAAGCAATATATTTTAACTGCATACATATTGCATATGGGAAAAAAACTCAATAGGGTGAATGAATCTGTATTTTTACATCCAGAGACCCAGCTTGTTTTTCAGTGTAACATCATGCAGCTAACAGTGTAGAAAACTATTTACTTAGTTCAGAAATTCTGTGTGATACCAAATTTACAAGAAAACGAAAGCCCTCTGGAATCAGAAAGAGACTACAGTGTTCCCAGGATGCTCAGGAAGTTGCTGTATGATGACTGCTGGTAAAATTTCCTTCTACTCATCTAGATATTCACAGATATATTCTTAATGAAAACAAATTAGTGCTTTGAGGTAATTGCTATCTTCCTGAGTTACTGATATATCCATTAAAAGTTACTATGAAAATAAAAACAAGCAGAAATTAGAGGGTTGTCCACGATTATAAATTATTCACTTCTTTGTATATTTGAGATTCCCTTTTAGTTTTTTTTCCCTTTGGAAAACTGTGTTTCAGGATAGATTCACAGGAAAAATAGGCTACTCTTTTTGCATAGTTTGGTAGATTTATAGAAGAAAGAAAACTCTAATTTAGACAGGAATTTTTGAAGTTTATCTTAGCTGAGAATCTAATTATGAACAACATAAAAACTGTTCAATATAGTGGAGAATTTGTTTTCTTTAACATTACTGTTCATTTAGAGTGATTTCTGCTTATAACAGTTCCAGGAAAGTCTAGTACACAGAAATGCTGAGACCGTGGCAGAATGGGAAATAGAGAGGTTTGACACTTATTTTCATCTATTTTATAAACGCATAGGTCCATACAGAAATGCATATTAAAGCACACACTTTTCAGAAAATTCTTAATGGATTTGCAAAAAATCTAGACCACGGATGCACAAGGTAATTCCATATTTTTATGAATAAAGATTACTTTTACAAGGGGCAAGCCTGGGTCTTCTAGAATACGTGTTCCAGAGAACTTTCTTCTACCCCTGCGGATTGCATGTAATGTGAGATTATTCTACTACTGAGAGGTATATTGTATATCTATTTACCTACAGATATTTACCTGGTACTTATCTACAGTTAAGGCGTTTTTATATCTTATGGGGAATTATAAGAGAGAATTAGGTTGTGAGCTGTAAAACCTGCCTGCAGAGGCACATGGCAGCACACAGAAGCTTGTCTCCATCGGACCCTGGGGGGAGAAAGTGTCACACGGCAGAGCCCTACGGAGAGGAGCCTGCCGAGAGCTGAGCTGAAGGACGAGTGAATGGCGAGTGATCTTCCCATCAAAGGAAGTGTGCTGCTGATGTGGCAACACGGGATAAGTCACGCCACATAAGGAAAGAAAAGTGTATAAAACCAACTCACTCCTTTGAATAAATGATTCACGTTCCCTGCCAGTCTGGGTCTGAGATTCAGTTGCCGACAATATCTGGAACTTACTTTGCAGTCAGATACAGTTCTAAAAGTACAAAGAGGTTGGTAATAAATAAATACAGCAGCAGACATTCAAACCAAGTAATTTTAAATCCTCCAGCTTTCTGATTCTTTTCTGAAATTAAATGTTACTTGAAAGGACGTTCACTTAGTGCTCTTTGATTTGTATTGTCTGATAGGTTGCACAGGACTCTAATTCACAGAACTTATGTCCTGCACTTATTTTTTAGTTGTAAACGAAATGCAAAGCTCAACAGATGTTAATGGGACTCCCATAAGAGAAAAAAACCCAACCAAAACTATGTAAAAGCCACAGAAGTAATTTGGTTTAATTAAATGAGGCCAAACATTTTTATTTCCCTGATGGATGCATTAACTGAATCAATAGGAATGTAAACACACTAAGGACAGAAGAATACAAATCCAATCACAAAGTCTTTTCTTTTCAGTATTGTAACGAACAACTAAAAAACAGATCACCAGGTAGCACTTTCAATTAAAAATCCCAAAGACTTATTTATTTAGCACTTGCTTTCCTTGTAGATCTACATGAAATATCTGTTTGCAAGTACAGGGGAAGGATCCCTGGCTGCACTGTTGCTGATACAAGTCAGGTTGCCATTGGCCTTCTTGGCCACCTGGGCACACACTGGCTCATGTTCAGCTGCTGTCAACCCCCAGGTCCTTTTCATCTGGGCAGCTTTACAGACTCCCTACCCCAGCCCGTGGAGCTGCCTGGGGCTGTTGTAACTGAAGTGGAGGAGCAGGCCTTCTCTCCCCGAGAGGCACTGCTATGAGAAGCCATCACTGACCCATCTCCTGTCAGCCACTGTGAAAACAAACACAACCTGGGATGAGAGGATGTTCTTCCTATCTAGCTCACACGACTGTTTTGGCTGTCCCACAGGTTAAACTGCCACCCATCTTCCTCAGAGCAGGCTGGGTACCTACACTTTGAAAAGAATGAGCACAATATTTTAATAGTTTTATAGCTGCTTCCAGTACCCTAAAAGAGTGTCCAGTCATCAGTCTGGAGACATGCACAGAAAAACTAAGGCACGGCAACTTCCTGTTGAGGAAGAATACTACTCGTTTTCTTGGAGGCAGAACAAAACCGTAATCTTATCCAGTGCTTATATCAGTTGTGTTTACATGGATACCATGAAATAAGATCCTAAAAATCATCCTGGCAGTTTTGTAAACAAATAAACTGTAAGATTTTATCCGTTGTATAATTTTATCTGCTCAGGTGATAGATTTATTGTGTTAATACAAAACATGACTTTAAAAAATTGTGATTGCTTGTAATCTAGCCAGTCTTGATTGTATCAGCATTTTGCTCTAAGGCAAAAATGTGACTCTGAAAAATATCCTGATCTTGTGCAATCTGGAACTTACATAGAAGAGATGTTATCAGAATATATCCAAACATTAGTTCCAATTCAAAAAAAAAAAAAAAAAGTGAGAGAGGAGAAGGGGGGGGTGGAGAGAGAGAGAATGAGAAATCTGTATGACAACACTAAACTGTGTTTATCTTCTTCAAGGCATGGACTGTAGACCATTGCCTGGCTTATGGGCTTAAATAATATTACCCAACATGAGATTGTGTTCTCTGCTGTGACTGAAAAATATGGTACTCAAGCAGGTTTCCAACAGCCTGCTCTTCCCCTATCTCAGCTCTTTTTGTGTGAAAACAATCTAAGTAATATATTAACTAAAAAATATTTACAGCCACCTGCAGACAGATTCCTTTGTATTAAACATATCTGTAACTCCACTCACTTCAGTATAGAGACTCAGTTTAATTTGGTGTAAGGTAACTCTGAAACTTGCTTCTTAGGTTAGAACAAAGGTCAAAAGGGAAGCCTAATGGAGTACCTATCACTAGAAATGTTCAGCAGTTCCATAGGAAAATACCAAATATTTAATAGTATTAAATCCTGGTAGGTAAGTGAAGACAGAATTTTAAATATATCCAGGCTACATAATGTTAAAGAAATGATGATCAGTATATTTGTAAAACCTTTTTAAAAATAATCTTTATCTAGGAACTATCCTGCAGCTCTTTATATCTGATAAGTGTCATATGTTAGCCCATGGTGTTATTCCCCCTCGTGCTACTTAGAAATCAAGAATGGGTAAATAAGCTTTTAACCCCCTGCTAATATTTTTATTTTAGTTTAAAAAATTGAGATTATGCAAACACAAGGAACTTAAAAAAAGCAAAACGGAACTTTGACAAAATGTTGGAGGGAACCATCTGTTTTACCAACAGATCTCTGAATTCTTTACATACAAAGTCGAAACACCAACAGCTTTGCTCACTGTGGTTGTCTAGCTGAGTCTGAGCACAAACCCATTGTACTGGTTTGTAAAAAAGCATCAAATTGCTCCAGTGACAGTATCTTGTGTGCATGTATATACTGTAGAGCACTCACACAAAGCTGCCAAGTCTTCACTATAACTTGGCAGAATTCTTAGTCCCCTTATATTTAAGGTATTTACTCTCTGTAAATTTTTAGTTTGTGGCACCTACTTTAAACACATTATTAATATTACCTAAATATCTATTACAAATAGTTTAAAGGTGGGTTTCAAGAGGGTGGGTCCAGACTGTTCTCTCTGGTGGCCAGTGACAGTACAAGGGTCAACAAGCACAAACTAGAATAAAGAAAGTTTCATCTGAATATAGGGTTAAACTTCTTTACTGTGAGTGTGGGAGAGCACTGAAACAGGCTGCGAGGAGAGGTGGTGGAATCTCCTTCTCTGGAGATTTTCAAAAGCCGTCTGGACACAATCCTGTGCTATCTGCTCTAGGTGAACCTGCTTCAGCAGGTGAATTGGACAAGATGATCTCTAGAGCTACCTTCCATCCAAACCATTCTGTGATTCTGTGAAATTAGAAGAAGCACAGAGTCGTTTTTGAGCCATTGTTGAACATTCCCCAAGGAAGCAGCTGCAGAAAGTGGTCTGGCTGATTGGTGTAGCCCCTTGCTCATAGCCCTGTACTCTGGCATACTTGGAGCTTATTTGCCCTCTAGGGAGTTGTTTGATCAGATATGTTTTTTCTCAGTCTGTTTTTGTATTCTGCTCACAATGCTGCTGCATCACCACCTTCAGCAGGCAACAAAGTGGGGAGGATCATGAAAATGTGTTCATGTTTACAGGCAGAGAGACAGTATTCCCTGGGCTTTCTTCTGGGCTTGGCCTTTGTCTACTGCATCAGTGAGTGAACACACCCTTCCCTTACCTGCAAGGAAAAACAAACTGTTGTAGTCTTTTGTCAACTGCTTCCGACAGTTCCAGCTTTCCTCCTGACCTGTTTGGACCAGCAAGGTCATCAGTCCTCATAGTAGCCTGTGAGAATACGTTGCTGTTTGCAATTCACAGGCTTGATGTCGTGCAGGTACAGAAGCAAGGAGCTCTGCATGCATGGTCTCTAAAGAGTGCACCAGAGGTACGGACAGGATGCTAGTGTCTGTTTGCTCTCCTGTGGGCCATACTCAGCCATAAATGATGCCGTGTGAGTGTTTTCAGACCACAGTAGATGCTGGCTGGTATGTGACCATACTCAGTGGCAGGCAGTGTGGGCAGCTGCATGACAGCAGTGTGTCCCACAGTCCTAGCTGGGCTAAACTCATTGTGACCTCTTTGTAACAGCTCAGGAGCCCTGGAATTCAGCAGAGTGGTGACAGCTGTGTGTGGCAATACCTCTGTGTACCCCCTGGTTTGAAAGTCGGTCACAAGTGTTGTGGTTTAACCCAGCAGGCAGCTTAGCACTACAGAGCTGTTCACTCACTGCCCCCCAGAGGGGTGGGGGAGAGAACTGGGTGTTCTGGTTTGGCCAAATTTAGAAATATATCCTCTGAGAGAAGGCACAACCACCCCTCCCCCACCAGGTTGGGGAAAAAAAATAAATTTTCCTCGAAGGAAAGTGAAGAAGATAAAACTATTTATTTAACAAACACACGGAAGGAAAATAATGTTAGATGGTAAAATCTTTCGTTGTAGAGGAAAAAACCTGGGAAAGTGTTCGAGTCCTCCCTTTGGTCTCCTCGGAGCTGGGGCTTGGCCCAGGGCCAGGCCCTCTGTGCCCGGTGGAAAGTCCTCCCGATGTGCTCTGATGTTACAGCAATCAAGCAGTCCAGTAGAAAAGGGAGAAAATCCGGAATTCCAGAGAAGGAAAAGCAAAGTCCAACTCTCAGTCTCTCTCCGGAGAACAAGAAACTGAAAACAACTGGCCAAAAACTAACTGGGAAGCAGCAAGCTGGGTGCTTCCTCGCTCCCCTGCTCCAGCTGGGGAAAAAAACCTGCTATCTTTTTGTGACCTTGAACCAGCAAAAACTGCTTTGAAAAAGTTTTGCTCAGTTTTTTTCCTTCCCCCTCTCAGGTTCAGTTTAGAGGCATAGAAAGGCACAAAAATTAATTTCTGGGCATAGGCAGCAATATGGGATACACATCATAAGGTCACCCCAAGACACTGGGAAAAGGTAAAACTTGTGAGTTGAGATAAAGACAGTGTAATAGGACAGAAGAGGAAAGTAATAATTAAAATAATTACAAAACAAAATAAAATCACAGAATCACAGAATATTCTGAGTTAGAAGGGCCCCATAAGAGTCATCAAAGTACAACTCCTAGGCCTACACAGGACAGTCCTGAAAATCACAACATGTGCCTGAAAACATTGTCCAAAAGCTTCTTGAACTCTGTCAGGCTGATGCTCTGACCACTTCCTTGGAGAGCCTGTTCAGTGCCCAGCTACCCTCTGGGTGAAGAATCTTTTCCTGATATCCAGCCTAAACCTCTCCTGACACAGCTTCAGGCCACTCTCTTGAGTTCTATCGCTGGTCACCACAGAGAAGAGATCAGTGTCTGGCCCTGCTCTTGCCCTCACAAGGAAGTTGTAACTGCAGCGAGGTCTCTCCTCAATTTCGTCTTCTCCAGGCTGAACAGCCACTCCTTGAATGACTTCTTCCTCCAGGCCCTTCACAATGATTTTCATTTACAAAACAAGTGAAAGGAAAGGCAGAAACATTTTTGGATTGCATTCAATTGCTGACTCAGTTAATGAAATGATTTTTTTTTCTGTTTTTTTACAAATGGAGGGTGGGATTATCCACTCAAAGGGGAATTACAGGATCAATTTTTCTTTTTTGCTATTTATGAGAGCAACAAAAATCTAAATCACTGTTTTGTATGACACCTGAAATATTTGACATGTCCTGTTTTCTAAGTTTGTAAATCTTTCTTTCTGCAAGTGTTTTCCACAATGCTATCTCTTATTTGGTCTTGTCTTACTTTTTGGTCATTTTTTCCCCTCCACATTCTCTCTTCCAATGTCACTGCGTATGGAAGACAGAAGGCTCTCAGAGATCTTAGTGCTATCCTAGTTCTTTGTCCTCTCACATGGAAGGCAGGCTGCTTGTGCAAACAGTGCAGTGATGCAGAAACATTTAGCTGGAATTAATTGTGCAAACAATGGTATCAAATGCAAAGAGAGATAAGAACAGAAATCAAATGCAAACTGATTGCATGAGCAAACTGGAAAAGTAAATTAAGTCAATAGTACAAATAAAAAGAAGGTAGTATAAATTTTAAAAGCACAAACATTAAAGGGAAATAACATCATCAAAGGTGCATAAAAATGTTGAAAAAAAGTAATAAACACAAATAAAGTAAAAAATAAGCAACTGTGTCTAGGCAGGGATAATTCCTATAGTGCAAATACTCTGCATTGTTGCGAAAGTGCAGGTGAAAACATTCACGGTACCGTAAAAGGAAGATAAAACTTAAGAAATAAACTGAAGGGTGAAAATGCTAAAAAGTTGTGTCAAACTTCACACTTGAAATAATGACCACCACTGCACATGGCAACAGCCCCTGAAACTGCTTCTGTGGAAAACTACTGCTCCAGTAAGAGCAGAGAGGTCTGAGAGCAAGGTACAAGGTCCGGAGGGTGTCATGCAGGCCGTGTGGCTGGAAGATGGCTGCTACAGCCTCCAAGCAGGCAGAGTCTGAAATGACGTCTTGCTCAGGCTGCTCTGGCTGCTGGGATGTGACCTGGGAGACATGCAGGTGTTACTTCTACGCAGAGAACAGGCAGGTGCTGGAGCTGAGTCCCTAAATGAAAAGTGAGGTAACCTGGATAGCCATCTGGAGGGGATATTCTTGCAACAGAGCAGGCATACAGCTGGTGAAATAGAGGAAGGAGAGGTGTCATATTGCTGGCATGATCCATCTCTTCAATGCAAGAACACCCTGGAGATGCTGGGAGAACTTTTGACTAGTATCAAAACACCACCGTTTTTCTGCAGTGCTCTCCTGTGCCTGGCATTTTTGTTCTACCTCCTTCCTTACAGCCATCTTCTTCAACAGACCAGGAGAACATCTGTTGTCCCACCTTGTCCTCTGTTGAAGCACCTGCCTTGCTCAGTTCTAGTTTGTACTGGCTTACTCTCAACTTGTGGCCCAAACAGATCTGCTGGATAGACAGAAGGCCACCCCAGCTTCTGCCCTGGGCACTTCTGGTCCTTCCTTCCTCTTCCATTGCTGGACTGCAACACACTGTTGTACAATATTTCTTTAGTTCCAACCTCTACACATTCAAATCTTCAGTCACAGGGAAATCAATTATATTATGTCGCTAAATGGAATCACATAAATTATCATCATGTAGCTTCTGAATTGGAATTTATTTGGAAATAATTTGCCCCAAACAAAAAAGACATTGTTACGGGTCATGGCAGAGTGACATCTTTCCCCTGGCTTCAAATGCTAATATGGAGCAGAGGTAAATACTGGATAAATTCACGCAAGTGATGACTCTAGAAGTGAGCAAATTCTGTTGTCTAAATTTGGAGGGTAGAAACTCTGTATAGTTGTTTATATCTTTGATGCCACAGTAAGAAAACCACAAAACACTGGCTAAATATTAGGAAACCTGTGCTTACTTGCTCTTCTTTCCTTTCTTTCCTGTCCAAGAACAGATTGACAATATTGTGTACTGTATTTTTTCTGTACTTTATTTGTAATTCTAGCTAAGATTTTAAAAATGCAGAAGAACTTAGCTACTTGGAAACAACCAAGTATTTTTATTTCTAAGGAAAAAAAGTAATTTTTTGTTGGAATGAAAGGTGAAGATTTAAGTCTCTACTCCATAGCCTTGTAAAGAATTTGTATCCAGTCATTAGATTTAGTTCTTTGTAACACTAGTTACTCATCTCAGTTTATTCAGTTTTATGACTACTATAATTTAGCTGTAACAAGATACAAACCACAGATGGAATAACCTGTCTAAACAAAATATATTGATATTTGTACTATGTTACAAAAAGTCCTTCTAATATAAATGCCTTTTTATTTCCACTCTGCTGTGTTTGATTTTCAGTGTTAAATTGTTTCTATGATTCATTAATACCATGTCCAAAATATATTCCAGCTAAAATATTTAGGTAGACTTCCATGATATATGTTAGTTTATACAGCCATATCTTGAACACAGGCATAGTATCCACTTAGTCTTGAGGAGCGTAAAGATCCAAGAGAAATTACCTACCATACCTGTAATTGGAGTTCTCTTAAAGGTCATAACCCTCTATAGATCCACACTTACCCTCCTTCCTCCTCTTGGGATTTGGAATACATTAGGCTTAGGATGGATTGTTTAGTTCTCTTTAGACCATAAAGAAACTGATGAAGAATAAGTCACATGGCGCTCCCTGTAAGGCTTGTGTATAACTGAGCATGTATAAGTCAGTCTGACAGATGGCTAGAAATAAGCTTTCCAGTAACATGACTCAAATATTACGCTTAAAGTAATCATGGTCTTCACGCTATTTCAGTTGCATAAAAGTAATTAAATTTCCTTGTACTGTTACAGCATCTGCAAAGTCTCTTAAGAATATGAGAGTTGGTTTGGCTAATAAACAGTACCACTATTTTATCAAACTTCACACAAACAAAAGAAACCCAGAATTTTTTTCCTTTTTAAAATATATATAGAAGGATTGCAGAAAAATCACTGTAGAAATTATGTTTCTTAACAACGGCAATGATGCAGCATCCCATATGTAACTTCCATGCTTTCTGTCCAAAAGATTGCTACTTTACTTTACCTCTCCAATATTAACTGCATGAATATAAAGGACTGGCTTGAGGTTATAGCTTTCAGTGTAGATGGCAGGTGCTGTATTACAACTCTGATTTCATCCTGAATAAACAAAAATACCCACTTTTTCAGAAAGATTTTCCCCTCCCTTTGTTATATTTATTTATTTCAGCATCACATATTATTAAAATGCCTACATATAAAAGGTCACTCTTTTTCCTTTCAAAACATTTCTTTGTGGTTTGTGTTCCCAGAGGTACACATAGAATCAACAATCGATAAGAGAACATCACATAACACTCCGACTTACCTTGGAGGAATATCATTTAGGCCAACACATTTTATCGGGATTACAGACAATCATTATACTTTTAATGACATTTTGTAATCACTAGGTAGATTTTCCTTGAATAGTATTAATACAGCTCAGTTATTCAGTTTGATGCATTTTAGCAGGGAAAAAAAGCACTGAAAGACTTCATTCTGAGAAATCCAGCCAGGTTTTTATGAATTGAAGTGCTCCCTTTTTGTAATTCTGAGCATTCCTGAAGTGCATAGAGACTTGGTTTCCTAAAGGATAGCTTGGCAAGTTTCCACTGCACTGTATAACCAGTAGAACACTAACAGAATCCTAACAGTGGTATCCTGGATTCTCTTACCATCTCTGAAATCTTGAATTTTAGTGGAGAAAGCCAGATTCATAAATTCTGCTAATTAAGTTCCAATCCATCTTTTTAAAAACATTCTTCATAGTTCAGGAAGGCTTTTTGACAATGGTATTAGATTTTTTCAAAGTTGTCACAAAGCAGCATAGGACAGTTCTTGCAAAAGGCGCAGTATGGGTTGCTGTGAACAACGTTAATGTTCATAGCCCTCTGTCAAAACCAAATCCAAATGCCACATAAAGTAGATAAGCTTATAACTTTTTCAATTTATTGAAGGACATAGAAGAGACAGAAAAACTGATTTTGGAATCATGTTAGTCCTGGTGTATTGAGGCTATAGATCTCAACATAATAGGAAAAAATTATTTTAAAATGTATATTCATATGTCACTGTAGTACTTTTCTATACCTTATGCTCTCCTATATGGTATGAACAAACATTGCTCTGTATGGAGACATATGTGAAAGCCATTTAAGGAAGAAATATCATCTCTATTAACTATCTGCTGAGTTTCTGTATTGAAGACTTTACAGACTTTCAACTTTGTTGAAATTACGTGTTTGTTAGTGAATCACACCTTCAAAAGTCTAATTACACTAGTACCACGAGGTTGTGCAACCATTCATATGAATTATGATCGCATATTTTTCATAAGTTAATTTTATTTTTCGGTACAGAGAAACAAAGCATGCTCAATATTTTATTTCCTCTTCACTATTCAGAGCATAGCCCTATGCTTAGGATACTTTTCTTACACCCTCTATTGCATTAAAAAAAGGTTAATTGCCTCATGAACATATCTTTGCCATTTACCAGATTATGCAAAGGATGTAAAGAAACTAACATAAGCATTACATTTACTCCATTTATTTCAGTCTCTCTCACACAGTGCGCAGTCACTCAGTGGAAGAAAAGATTAAGGATGCTGGATTCAACCAAGAGGAAGAACATCAGTCATTGACACTTTGTTGCGCAGCAGCGCAGATAAGAGAGGCAGTGGCTGGGGCTGAAAATAGTGTAGGTTTAGTTCTGGAAAGCCAGCTTGTGCTGTTCTTGTGGAGTAGTCCCACAGAGGAATGAGGTGTTCAAGCAGCACAGAGCATAATCTATATATCCCATACCCACAGGTAACTTTAAATCTTCACTTCATGACTCGGTACTCCACTGAGCCTGGGCTGTGCTAAGCATAGGCTTGAGGAACCGAAAAGTTACTATATGTACTTGGACTGCTAATAAAATTTTACTGGTTGAGAACATCACTTTTTTTTCTAATTGTGGAAATTAACTCAGAGACCTTATACTGTGGCATCCCTGTACCATGATATCCAAGCTTAGTTTACAGACCTGAAAGATCCCATAATTCTCATCCACTGGATGGTCTGCAGCCAGGCAAAAGAGGGGATAGCTCAAAAGGATTTCATTTGCAGAGCAGTAAAGAAATAAATAACCCATGACAATTTTTTTTGGGGGGGGGATTTAAAAATACTAAGGTTATTCAAAAATAACCTTAACCCTCTGCTCATAGTATGGGAAAAGAAAAATCACTTGTACCATAGTGACAGAGCTTCCTTTTCTTCATTTCTAGCTGTGCATACTGAGTTCATTTTTCAGGGTGCAGGCCACGTGTGTAAAGTTTAGTGCTACTGTAGATCATTCTGTGATGTATCTGGATTCAGTGTGCCCTACTGGCAGTAACTGACTTGTCAATTCAGGTTTGGATGCAATATCTAATGTAAGATGTTTAAGAAATTTGGAACAAGCACAGGGAACTGTCTAGACCAGAGAAAAAAACTCGATGCCATTGCTAGTGCCATCAGGGTTGGTATATACTTCATTTATCTGAATTTGTGTGGAAATCAGAATTAAATAATAGGAATCAGTTGATAATACCATGACCACCTAAAGACATTTAGCAATGAGCATCTAAATATAGGTTCAGTCATTAGCTGACATCTTTTGCAATTGTGCTTGTTGTGAGCACTCCCATTGGGAAGAACCAGATACCAAAAGATGGATGGATGCTATAATGAAGCTCGCTGGTTAGCCAGATGGCTTCTGTGAGAAGAGGCTTTGCAGACATGCTTTTGGAAGGTACAAGTCAAACAGAACAACCAGAGGCGTGTGATGATAACTCCAAACCTGGCTGGTTACCTCTCAAAGTGAGGACGAGTTCTGTGCTGTGGGCATGTTGGAAACCATGCAGAGAAGGGAGAATGCCATGCAGGCCAGCTTGAGGATACACATGTGAACTCCAAAGCATTCGATTACTTGTGTATGCAGACAGCTCAAGGGCTCTCCTTGACTTGTCTGAAGAATGATAAAAGCATAAGAATAAACTTGATGCACTTTTCTGTCAACTCAGTGGTTTAAAATCTGTTTCTCCCCATTGAAAACTCTTCTAAATTCTGTAACTTCTGATGAAGAAAGGCAATTATTCGAGAAGATCAGGCATGGCAAAAGTGTTGGTGAGGGAGGAAAATTTCTGGTCTTCTTCACTACTTTTATCACTTTTTTTTTTCCTATGGAGAGGGGTAAGGGCAGGATCATCTCAAAGGAAGGTTTTCTATTACTGAGTACCTGGGCTACATATGTAAAAGCCAGAAAGTAGGAACAGCAGATGTCTTGAGAGGGTATGCTTCCTTTCTCCTGGTGCAGGTGCAAGATAGGAAATGAACACAGAAATTATCTATCATTTTTGGCAAAGGGCACTCAGGATCAGAAAAAGGTTGGCCCTGAGTGAAAATGTGCTTCCTTGTGATTGCAGAATGACAAACTACACAGAGAGTACATCATAATTCATGGGGTTTTTAGACGTTATATATTTAAAACATACTCTGTTGGACATAATATCTAAGACAAATGGCTCTGGATTTGCACCATGAATAGAATCAGCCTGCAAAGGTGGAAGTGACATAAAACTGGCATTTTAAGATACGTCCTCATAAGTCATGTAGTTCTGTTTACAAGATAAATCTTATTTCATGCAAACAAATCTGCAGAGAACCCTATTGTGTTCTAAGGCTAAAGAGATGAAAGGGGAAAATATGTGTCATCTTGGTAAGTCTGTGCTCTCTTAAAAGACTATAAAATATTCAACTAAATACAGTTGAAAAGTGTCTTGAAAAATGTGACCCCAGACACAATGCCTTGGTTTCTCTAGGAACTTGTAAAGTAGTTTGTTTATTGTGGGCAAAGAACATAAAGAAGGCACAATGACAGCATCAAATTCATCTGGAAATATTTGTGTTAACATAAAGGACCCCTTGTCCTCCCTGCAACAACATGTCTGCCTCTTCAACTCGGCCTCTTAAAAGATGGGTGGAATTGTATTTGGTACACTGGGCCTTGTGGAATTACACAAGTCTAAAGAAAACTACTCCAGCATCTGTCTTCTTTCAAGCAGATTGTCAACAAGAGGTGGGGGGAAGGGAAGGAGGGGAAACTTTGCAAGGATGTTTTAAAGCCTGCAGATAAACTGTCGCTTTGAGGCTTGACAGCTCGAGAGCCTGACACATGTGCCTGCTCCCTAGGGGCTGTCGCTGCAGCTTGGCAAGCTGGTCACGGCTGCTGGGCTGTGACGCCACAGTGCTTGCCTGACCTGACATAATGGGCAGCTATTTACTGCAAACAAGGTGGATGGGAGAACACAGACTTAAATGACGCTCTGGTGTAAGAAGGAATCCACCAGGGCCCCCAGTCAATCTTCAGGGCTTTTTTTTCCTTCCCCTTCTTTTTCTGGGATTGTTTATTCTTTCCCCAAGGAACAGGTGACTTTGGCACAGTACTAAGCCTCCCCTCTTTAGCTCAATAGAAAGAGATGAAGAAATTATTGCAGGACAATAAAGAGAAAGAGAAAATGAACTTTGGATAACCATACCAACAGTTTGCATTGCTTGTTTTTTATCTATTACTGGGTAACGTAAAAACACAAGCCCCTGTGGGGCCTGCAAGAATGCTGTCAGCTTCATTCCATGGAAGCATGATAACACTTGATAGGTGAAGAGCAGGTGTCCATGAACCCCTACATATATTGTGTATTACATGACTCCAAACACATCTGTTTCAAGTATTTCTTGCACACCACACTTTCAGCTATGACAGTATCAAGGCAGATGTACCCTACATTTCTGCTTCTCACTGTGGCAAGGAAGGCAGGGAGTTGTAGAAAATCCTGGCTTTTTTTCCTTTAGCATGCCAGCTGTGTAGTACAGACATCATTCTCCACTCATGTAAAACATTAACAGCATTGATCCAATATGCTGTCTTAGATGAAAAAGTCATCCTGCTTGGCAAATGCAACTATACACCTGAACATGGTGATTAAACAGTTTGGACTTACATGACATTGGTGTAGCTTCAGCAAAAACAGAAAGGTAAGACAACCCACTGAAAGTCTCAATTTCATTGAATGTTTCCTGACATTTATCTGTTTCTATGATGTCACTGCATTTCATTTTTCTGCACAATTGACTTTTTTTTTAGAATAAGTTAAATCTAAAACGTTTAGAATAAGGAAAAAAGTGTAAAGATATTTATGCAAAAGCTGGTCTTTCATTTATTTACTAAAGAAGGTTTTGGTTTTACAATGGATTTTGGCAACTGCATTCATATAAGCCATATTAACATATTTGTATATACATCCAAGCACCTGACTTGGTTAGGAGTTTAAAACCAGAAATTTAAAATATTTTGATGGATTTCAGTATTTAAATTCCATGAACCAACGAATTTTATATTGGAGATATGCTGAGCTTAGAATATTTAACTTAAGACATTATCAGAAGTAATACACTTTCATTATATTCTCTACGTGCACATCGTGTTTTATACATGCCACCCTTTAAAATATTTATATGCTTCCTTGATGCACTCTCCAGACCTAGATGCTTTGAAGCCTTACTAAAAATTTGAGCCAATTGACATAACGTAGATGCTAATTATGAAGTAGGAAGGGGAACTGCTTGCTGATCAAGTCTATAAGAAAAACCTCAATACACAAGAATCTCAGTAGTGGGTGTATTTAAAAAGCCAGCTCCCATGCTGTTTGCTGCAACAGAGTTAGCCTAGGACCTGTGCATGGGAAACTGAACAAGAGATGCTGTGGTGGCTTCATGCCATAACCTGCGTATACCACAAGGTGTTAAAGACCTGATGGGCAGACATGGCTCAGCTGCTCCATCTGTCTCTGTCTGGACATAAACCCTTGTTTTACATCCACACTTTCAGTGGGCATTACTTAGGATCCCACTGTATCTTAAATGAAATTTATCTGTTGAAGACCTTAAAGAAGTAGCACGAAGTATTGTGAGTAAATTTTGCATGTGCACATTGATCAGGTTCACCTCTGCCCATGGAGGATCTGGTCTCTGCACATGCCACACACAGTATAACCTCATCAAATCTGTCTAAAAGAGAATTGCAGCTTTACCATTCCTGCAGATCTGGCTAGAGGATAAATGGACAATTCTGGCATGGCACAAAAACCAAACACACACTTGCACTTATAGATGAAGCAAAACTGAAATATAATTGTCAAGACACTTATGGTTATCTGGCATGCACCAACATCCATCTGCACATTGGTATGGCATACACATTATATGCATCAAAAACATACTACCAAGGAGTATGTAACTGGTGGTCTGGAGATAAAAAATGTTTTTTATTAGGATTTCAGTGTATATGACGAAGCATGAAGGGACTGACAGCAGCATGAGACTGCATTCAATACTACCACACACGCATTTGTTTATACAGAGCTACATCCATTGCAGCCTCTGTTTTTGTCACTATTACTGTCATACAGCTGAAGCATACACTGAAAAGCCCACAAATAAATGGCACATTTTCCCATGTCTTCTGCGAAGCAATCAGTTTACATCAAGAAGAATAATAAATAAAAATGCATGGATTTTTTCAGTGTGTGGTGAATTGAATGATGAGCTGTTCCATGCATTAGTGAGCTTTCCTAACAGCATCATAGTTTCCACAAATGACAGGTTATGGGCTATTTTAGAAAACATCTTGCTTTGAAGGAATTCACTCTTCACAATTTTTAGTATAATGATTTCCACTTGTCATTTTTCATATGGACTTAACTAATGACCATACAAATAAGCAAAGAATAACTGAAAAAAAATGTTGTAATGAAGTTGGGAAGTTCACCACCTCAAGAAGAAATACCAATAATTGCCTTTTTTTCCCTTGAGTTTTGACTGAAAGTAGAACTCATTCCACTGTGAATAGATAGCAGATTCTAGAGCCACACTTCCCAAGCTCTGCTGAATTTTATCTTCCTAGCATGCAGGAGTATTCCAACTTCGTAATTAAAAATAACACAAAAAATATGTTGACTAAAGGCTCATACTTATTGTCAATGTTTTGCAAGCTACCATATTTGCACTGTGAGAATTAATGAGAAAAGAAGCCCAATATATCTGCAGGGAAGAGATTCTATACATTTGTGTAATACTGTTTGTACTAAGACTTTGGAGTTATTTCAGTTCCAGGAATGTCTGAAAATAAATCCCTTTCTGTTCCTATGAGAACTGTACAGATGACAATTCCATAGCAATGGAGTAAAACATTCACTGACAGATTTTTTCGGTGATTCCACGCCATGCTTTTATTTTGTATAATGACACAACACGACAGAAACATAAATTTATACATATATGATCAAACTGCTGAATGATTAATTTTAAGGTCAACTCCAGTTGACACCAATACTCCCTGATGTAGATGGGAAGAAAAGTAAACACAGAAATTTTTCTAAACCCTCTTTCACTTGAGTGTCTCCAAATCACCCTTTCTGTGTAGGTTCTTGTCTTTGACAGACCTGTACTGATGGACCTGCAGGGGACTTCACAGCATGCGTCACCAGTTTCTTGGTACCTTGCAAGAAATCCACAATTCCAGGCATGCTGTACTTCCCCTGGCAGCAGAAAATGGCTGGTTCCATTTACATATTTTAGAAGCTACCTGCTAAATTACAAGGACAATAATATACTATTTCCCTGGTGGGACCAGTCACTCAAAGTAACAGTACCTTTCAAAGCACAAGGTTTTACACTTGTTTCAGAAGAATAGTATCACCTGTGTCATACTCCACATGAACATGGAGGACATTTTTATATTCTAAAACATCACAGGGGTATGACTGAAAGTTTAACAAAATAAATGGAGTTCGAGTAGTTTATATGAACTTGACATCAAAATTGAAAGTATCATCAGGCAGTTTCTGTTTGATCAGGAGACCAACTTTCACGCCTTCTTTTAAGATACTGAGTTTTTTCTTCCTCATCATTCCTAAGTTCCTACACGAGCTGGACAACCTCTTACTCTCAAATGTGACACATTTTAGTGTGCCTACAGGCTTAGGGTTATAGCCTGGTATTTTATTGCATGGAGAGAATGTTCAGTGTCATCAACAGTCACTCCTGAAACACGTCTCCCTTGATCCTGGTGATTCCCACTCTCCCATGGCCCATCCAGCTCAAAGAGGGGTCTGAGATCCTTTGCCCAGAGTGTGGAGGATGTGCTGAGGAGATGAAATATTTCAGGTGTCCCTGGGCCCTTTTTATAGCCTCACCACATCCTTGGAGGAGCAGTATCATGTTGTCTTCTAGTTCATTAAAGCCTCTAATCAAAGCAGCCTAAGTTTAGTAATTGTCCACAAAATAAAAACCAGAAATATTATACATACAAAAGACAAAGCTGAAGAATCCACAACAACAACAATTCATCTCTTTATGCTAAGGTTGAATCAAGAAAGTGCCCTCTAATGATCTTATTTGACCTTAGTCCTTCTAACAATTTTTTTTCCCTTCCACAGGTACACAAATATACAAATTTTTATATCAGGAGTCTACTCTGGTAGGTAGACAACCCCATTCTTCAATAAAGTGTGAAACTCATGGCTCTCTCTTTGTAGCTATTTGGTTTTCTTCAAGCTAACCTGCTAATCAGCTAATCTCTGACCAGCTTTTCCTTTCCTGTCAGCTTGTGCAATAAAATACACAATGCAAACATCTACACAGTCTAATTGTATGCAGCTTATTACTGGTTTCTGACTGAGATCACACATGGTAACAGCCTAATATTTTGAAATGGTCACAGGTTTGTGTTGATAAATCTGCATTTTCCAAATAAGAAAGCTGTATCAATATGTACCCAAGCAATAATAAGAAAGAATTTATTACTTTAACTGTACTATGAAGATAATTCTACACTTACATAGTTTACTTTGTTTTAGTATCTGCATTTGATTATCTACCATGTAAATTGCAAATGTTTACACTTTTTTTTTCTAGAGGCATCTGCCCTTGCAGGAGACCCAACTGTTTCACATATTGCACACTGTGCATTATGATCAGGCACACCAAGCCATCCAAAGGGGAAAGTTGTGAAGTTTGAAATCAGAGGCAAACAATGGATTTTCTTTGTCGCACTTTTCCTGGGGGTTTGTGGAAATAGGGGCAAAATTATTTTGCAGTTTTTAAATGCAAAAAGAGACAGTCTCAGATTCTTACATGTCTGCCAGTAAAACTGTTGTGCTGCTGCACAACCAGACAAGCCCTGACACCAAACTGTTCCTAGTTCAGAGAGGTTCTCACAGCCATTACCAGTAAAAGTCAGGCTTCATGCTGGCTGAATCTACCTGTCCTATAACAGCATCACCAGGTCAATGGAATCACCTCCATCTGGTGTCCTACAGACATCTGGTATCATGACACTTTCCCCAGTCCACATACCAAGTGTTGCTCCATATCAGACAGAGAAGGGCAGAGAAGTCCTGACCCCATGACCAGACACCACTTGTTGTGATCCACTGTACCTCTGACACACGTTGTGTGAGAAGAACCAGCTCAGAAAGCTAGAGAAAAGGGGTTGCACCTGGCTACAGGTCTGGCTGAAAGAGATGCCTCTCAGAGCAGAGCTGAGTCTCCCCATTCTACATACTTCTTTTCGTTTCCTTTGTGCCTCTCACCCTAAGTTGCCACCATCATAAACAATGTCTCTGGTAGACAAGGAAGTGAATTCAGATCACTTAATCTGTGGGCACAGGTCTCTTATATCAATTTACTAAGGAAATATTTATGGGACAGAGGCACTCATAGGAAGAGCTATTTGTGAAAAAAAATCTTTGGTTTTCTTGGGTTTGCCTGAATTTCCTTAATTTCTGGATCTTCACAAAGTCTTAGGGAATAACTTTCTCTAGCCAGTGACGCCTCTTACCTGTAGGTCTTAAATCAGAAGAAGATGGTGGGACATTTAAAACCAAGTTTCTAATTAGGAGATTAACATATAAAATGTTATTATCATCCCAGCCTAGTAACCATAACCACAGAAAATGTATAAATGAAAGAGTATGACTGGTTCAGTATTCATACAACCCATGTGCTCATAGGTGATGCCTATGCTCCCCCTAATGTCGATTCACAGGTGTATTTACATTTCTGTGTCAAGGCCTCAGACTTTCTTCTTTAGAAGTCTGGACTCTTACAAACTTCCTTTTATCCACCTCCTTTGCATGTAGTCTTGAAGCAAGGAACTGACTTAGAGATCTTTTCAAAAAAACTGCTTACGATTATGCAGTTTACATACCGAGATAATTCCAGAGATTATGTCCTTCAGGACATCAGGACTGATTGATGTCTGTGTTAACTCAGATCAAGCATCTGTCATCAAAGGCAAAGCTGTGCTTGCGTTACCACATTTTTTCTGCACCCTGCGCTCAGTCACATGCACAAGAGGGCATCTCCATTGTGCTGGAGCTACAGTGTCCTCTGTGGAAAGCTGGGAGGCAGAATAATAAATGTGCATATGTGTGATTGTGCCAGCAGCCCCACAGAAATGCTCAGGATAGTTGCTACATTGGATCCGGGGACACCTACCCTTGTCCGTGCAGAGCTGGGAGCCAGTCACCCAGCTGTGGTGACTGTCTGTGGAAGCCTGACCTCCCTGACCACTTCAGTCAGGTAATTAGGTTTCCAACCTGAGTTTGGAGATACTTTAAATCTAGGGAAGAGCCAGATTAGTTTTAATTAAATATACCCCTTGAACTGATGGAAGGAGACAGTAAATACCAAAGTTTCTAACGCAAGAGAAAAAAAATCAGGGTATCCTGAGTAAAATCTGTCCCAAAGGAACATCCTTTTCTCATTCTGTAGTAATATCCAACTGTGACTGTTGAGTGCTATAAACTTGGTCTGCAGGTGCTAAAATCTTCATCTTACATTCTTACCGGCTGCATTCCTACTGCTTGCACAAAAGCAGAGTTTATGTTAATGCCCAGATACTTAAAAGAAAAAAAAAAAGAAAAGTGTAGTGATCAGTATCCATCATCTTTCCAACTGCCTTGTCACTACATCAATTAATACAATTGAGCAAAAAATGTCACAAGCCCAGTGGAAAAACCTTTACACAGCCTTTCAGGGGGAAGTTTACTCCCAGCTTTTTTTCCCTTGCATTAGCTCCTGTCATCCACAAAACAACAGAACCCAGTGGTGTCAATTATATTTGATTGACTGAGTAAAGCACACACACAAATAAGCAAAAACAATGGACACAAAAATCTATATATGACTCCCCTTGTCAGTGAGAATGCCTGTCTTCTCCATTTTCATGCTGCACGGTGTCCTGCTGCTACGGGCTTAAATGTTTCCTTCAGCCCCCAAACTATCACCAATTAAGTTAGCAGGGTCTTCAAAGGTGTCAAATGACTCCCTGGGCAATTGGCTGTAACTGCTGTTCAATAAATGAGGTCTAATTTATCAGTTTAACTTCACTTTTAAAAACCTAATGTCTCCTGGTACCATGTGCCATTTGCCCAGAGTGTGAAGAGATGCCTGCCACGTCGCATTTTGAAAGTTGGATGAGCTCATGTTAGCAGTCACGTGTTTTGTCTGTCATGCCTTTCCTCCCAATTTGAAAGACGTATTTGAATAAAAAATACTTGAGTGGTGTGGACTTGTGCAGTATGGCATCCCAATAAACCATCCCTTGAAAAATGAATAAAAGGACTTAAACACAGCTCATTGCTGGTTTTGGTGTAGGAAGGTTGGATCACACCTTAAAACACAGCCCCTTGCTGCTTTCCTGCAATGCTTTTTCATTGACCCTGTGCAGAAACAATGGAAACTGAGGTGCAGGAATTCTGTAGCCATCACAGGAGATGCTCTTTCACATACACTTTTTGAAAATAAGGTGCAGGGTGGCTTACAACCAGCACTCCAAAAGTATCAGGCACAGTCTCAAAAGGTCAGAAAGGCAGGATAAAAATTTAGGAGATAAAACATACAGGGAGCAAAATTTTAATGCCAGAGAAGTAGTGGTTTTCTGGCATTAAAAAGCAAAATAATCTTTCACTATAGACAAAGCTTGTGCTAGGAACAAAACTTTTGCTTTCACATGTGTCAGCATTAATATACATCAGTAGTAATAGAAATTCTGGTAACACAGGGCAGCTTTAATTGCGTGTGTAAGTAAAACTGAAGTGATACTTTAATGTGTTTTAGGGTTTTTTAATACAGAGGCCAAGTTTCTCAGTCAGGCAAAGACATTCTCATGTGAACTTCTACTTCAATAATTTTTTTTTTTGTTAATTCAATCCTACCCAATACAGGATTTGACATCTATGGAAAAGATGTCTTGCTCATGAACAAAAACCTGACACATACTACATTGTCACACCGTCAGATGAGGTGGAATACATTTTCTGTGTAACTTTCTCAACTTGCTAGCCTCTGTTTTGATTCAAAAAGCAGCACACTTCTCCTAACCTGAAACCATCCTCTCATACAACATAAGAACCTTAATTTAACATTGACATTCATTATACCATTGATATTAGCGTAGCACAAAGGAAACATTTTAGACCCTAAGCTTGTAAACAAGACAAGAAGAATCAGTCTGGCAAAAGTCAGAGGGCACTGCATTTCCCCTTTCAGAAGGAAGACACCATTGGAATTAACTTTGAAAGCCTCACCCACAAAAAAACTGTCAAGAAGGAGAGACAGTGAATGAAAGTGAAAGAAAAGTATGAAAGTTACAAAATTAATGAGAATCACAAATCCACATGCAAAGAGTCACCCTCTGTAACATCCGAATGAGTCAACAGGAACTCTCTTCACCTCTAAGACACACTGAAAGGACAAGAGTAGAGTGGAATGAATTTGTAATCTACTCATTTTACCTGAGCTTATTTCTCAACACCTTCAGACTTCATTAATCTTTAACAGACACTAAAATTTCATATACCTCATGCATGCCCATGAAATCTCAGTATGTCTTTCTACAGTGTTGCTGTACAGTATTTCTGGTCTACTATATTACCATTGTTTTTTCTTCTTTTCCATGATTGAGGACTACATGGAAATCTATGATCATTGCAGTGTCTCTCCCTCTCTCATTTTCTACTACAAATTCTCTCTCTTTAAGCAGAATTTTTTTACGGGGTGGTATCCCATATTCTTATAAACCCTGCCTGACTTGTGAATTTGTAAGCCAGAGCCTACATGATTGTAACACACAGATTATTTAGTCCCTCTATTTTAAATGGACATTGAGCCCAAACAGTTAAATGTAAATTTGAGGCTTCTATCTTGGATATGACCCCCTCCCTCAATGTCCCTTTGTATTGTGTCAGTAATTCCATCCTAAATTTTGTTCTTATTAATAAGGAGGAACCTGTGCTGTTGCTCCAGTTAATGGTTCAAGCAAAGAAAAACTAAAATTTAGGTGTTTTAAAAAGAATGCCACAATAAACCCAACTAAAGGAAAAAGCCTTCAAGCCCGGATTTATCTGAAATTTACTGCTACTCAACCTGAACCAGACATAGCCTCAAACTGTTCATTGAGCGGCTGTGATGGTGCTGTTTACATCAAAGGTAGGTAGTAGACCTTATACCCGCACTGCCCCTTTAAAACTACAACAAAATGCAACTGTACAGTATCCACTCTGAAAACTGGCGTGGGAAGGCAAACCACAGAAAACCTAAAAATAATAAAGCCAAATAACAAGTTATTTTTAGAATGTAAACAAATAGCTACAGGAACAGGAGCATTTGGTCAAAATCAATTAGGGAATAATTTTTAAAAAAAGATATTCAGAACTATATATGTGTCATGAAGTACTTTTTCATCTCTTGCCTCTCTAAATATGCCATGTGTGGCCAACTACTTTCCTACTGCTTCCTGATCCACTTTTCTTCCCCAGCAAAGCCTTGGCAGGCAGGTATAGCTCTTCCTTAATGTCAGGGAGAGAAGTGGTGTTAGCAGATAACAACAAACACTGTATAGACTTTATGAAAAAAATATGACTTATGGAAGCACAAGAAATGACACACAAATAGACAGCTTCAGTTTCCTTCATTTTTTTCCCTCATCTGCCTTCTGTCTATTCAAGTTTTGCTTTGCTCATTGTATGATTAAACTTATAATGGTGCCCATGTGAGTTCATTTCTGCCTAGAGCTGGAGTAAAACAAGGAAACCTCCTCTGCACGATGGGAGAAGAGGCACAGTGCCAGCAGTGACAGGGTGGGCAGCAAATATCTTGGTGAGGAATTAGAACAAATCTTGGGCTCCAGGCAGTAGCAAAAGCCAGAGTAGAAGTGACCTTCTGAGAGAAGCTTGAGAGTGCTTACTGGTATTGCCAGTGACAGCCAGAGTGGGAGTGATTTACTTGACAAACATAGGCTCTATCTAGCGCACAGTTCAAAAAATAATGACATTATTAAAGAATTTAGTGGTACCAAGGTATTTTTGTTCCTGGTTCAGAATCAAACATTATGTTGCATTAACAAAACTGTGCAAGAGTTTTTGCAGCTTGGATGATGCTTGCAAGAATTTCTGTGTTCTTAGCATGTGAAAAGTGTAATTTTAAAAAGTAAAATCAGAAAAAATAGTCATAAGATTTTATACACTTGCCACACTCATGTCAAAGCTATTTGTAAAAACCCATGAGGACTTCTGCAAATTACACAACTCTGCTTTCATGACCTATCTTCTCCTCACCTATACCCTATCCTGTTTTTCCTCAAGCATGCCACTGAACTCCCATTTGACTATTTTCAGAGTGACAGTGTCCTTTTTTATCCCAAGTAGACCCACACTCTGTTACCAGCTGCGCTTCTGGCAATCCTGGCTGTACATTCTGCACCCACCAATGCTGTGGGTCTATTGGCATGACTCCTGTCCTGCTGGTAGTATCAAGGAAGCTATTTTTTTTGTTGTTTTTAATGAACACATACCTACATACCCGTCGTGCTGTGGACTATTGCCCTCTGGAGTTCAAAGCTGGGATGAGCATTTTCTCAATGTGTCTTTCCTGTTCAGACAGAAGAGTTTGCACTATTTGCCTCTTTTGCCTCGGTTGAGTGAGTTTATAACCAAGCAGGAATTTTTCTGGCTTTCACTCAGCCTGGTTTACCTGCATAGAGAGCACTGAAGTATTTGCTCCTTGGAATTACATCTTTTTCTTTGGGGTCAAGCCAGCAGTGGAGCTAGTCTTTGTTCATTACATCATTAATGCTTATCTCAACTTCAGAACTATTTTAAAGAAGGTTGGAAGTCTTTGACATTTTTGGACATGAGTGGTTTCTTCTCCCCACACATTGCCATTAATTATGGAAATTACTGTTCCAGCCTTAACAGCCAATCCCAGTCATCACAGCAGGGGTTTGTGTGTGTGTGTGTGTGTGTGTGTGAAGAGAAGAAATCACCCATCCTTTCGAAGCACGTTTTTAAGAAATAATATATGAAATTAAATCTTAAAAAGAAGAGCCCTTGATGTGCTATTGCATTCTGTGTAAATTTGACTGTACAGAGCCGCAGAGGGTTTTTTTTGTGCTCAGAGTTGTTCACACATCTTAATTAGTTAAAGTTCCGGTCTAGAAATACAGATTCAAGAAAGAATGGGATTTCACTTAGCTTTTTC
Source organism: Corvus brachyrhynchos (assembly GCF_000691975.1). Classification (NCBI taxonomy): domain Eukaryota; kingdom Metazoa; phylum Chordata; class Aves; order Passeriformes; family Corvidae; genus Corvus; species Corvus brachyrhynchos. The sequence continues at coordinate 1,377,967 of NW_008236932.1, read as the reverse complement.
TATGTCTTATGGAATCATGTAAGTAAGCTAGTGTTCATCTGTGGATTCTGTTTTAACAGCATTTGAACCCTTGATTGCATGGAATTGTGGGAGATGCAGAGAGAGCAGTATGAAGTTGAGTTAAATTCCTTATGGTTTCATGAAAACAGGTACCAAGACAGGGCACAGAGACCATAAATAATCTGACAGTGACTGTGCCAGATACTCTCCTTCTTGGACTACTAAATAAATTAACCAGGAAACACAAATCTGTATGAAATCAGACTCCCAACATTCTGGTCACCTTAAAATTAGCTAGTTTTAAGTTAGGGTTTGGTAGGAAAGTCCCACCCCTAGCTCAGGTTTAGAAATACTCTCAGAGTATTTAGAATATGCTTAACCACACTGCAGACTGCTCTCCCAGACTTGGAGGTATGTTCCCTCTCCTCATTTGCTGCCAGAAAGAACCTTTCATTTGCCTTGGTTTTGGTAGGGTTGGCAGATGGTGAAATTAGGCAACTCACAGCCTGTGCCATCAAGGATCAGTGGGAGTGCAGGCAAAATCCCTGATGAGATTTCCTCTGGAGGAACAATTTAGGCAGTGACCCTGCTGCCATCAGCACACAAAAGCGGCTCCACTGAACCAAATGAGACCATTCACAAACAGGCAGCAGGATGTAGATGTCTAAATGGCATTGGAATATCTGTTCCTTAAAGTCACTGATAAGGAATACTTCACTTGACAAGAGCAACATAATATAATCCTTGCTTTACTGTGGTGTCTGAATAAAATTGCAGGCGGACACTGTTGTTAGCACAGTTCCTAATGAAGATATACAGGACTCTATTTTTGGAGAGTCTGTAACAGGTCTTGTGACAGCTCATGGAGATTTATACTGCAGGATGTCCTCAGACATCTACTGGTTTCCCTCCCGCAAAGGTATTCCATGGTCCTACAGACTTCATTCTGATGCATCTCAGGAGAGAAGGCTGCTTATTAACTCGTCTAGTGTGAAGTATTAACTGATGGCCTTGCATTATGTTTTGTCATGCATTAAGCTTTATCCAGTTACTTAAAAAATCAAATCCATGCCCATGTATTCTGAATTCTTAATAGATATTTTACCAATAGTAACAGGAACATTTCTTGGCTTAACACCAAAAAAATCAGATTTTAAGAAGCTGAAATACTAATCAATGATGTTTTAGACTGGCTTGTTTTTATACTACATTTAAAAAGTTCTGAAATGTTTGAATCCCCCAAAGTCTGCTGAAAAAAATGAAATCTTCTCCCAGACCACAGTGTGGTGAAATAAATTAGTATAATGATTTATGTTTACGGTTTTAGTCAATTCTGATAGAGATTATAGAGACAAAATGACAAACTGCCTTAGAGGTAAACTTAAATCATGTCAGCCAATCTTTAGTTTTTCCTTACTCTAATTGCTCCTCTTGTTCATTTATCTTCCTAGGCAATCTTTAGAAGAAATACTAGTTTAATCAGTGCATGTGCAAACCACCAGAGATAAAAAGTTTAGCCTAATTTGTCTCACTAAATTGTAATGCCTCTAGTAAACAAATCGTGGCTTGAAAGGAAACCAGGAAATCTAAATAAACACTCTCCCCAAAATGTTTTTTTTCCTCTTTGTTACATGTAGTATTGATGATGTTTTATAAACTTTGGCTTTAGATGCAAGCAAAACAAAAACATATGCACTATATGCTTTTGAGGTTACACTGGATAGTTGTTTTCAAATATTCGTGATGGCTTTTAAGAACAAATAATTTCATATTACTACAGAAAATTAATGCAAATAATTAAATGAAAGAATGAAATACTATATTAGAACAACTGTGTGGTATATAAACAGAAGAGATTAATTTTAATTTCACTTTCTATGGTTTTGAAATCAATACATTTTTGCAGCTCGCAGCATGCAGAATTTCTTAGCTTGGTATAGCTTTATTGCTGTTAATCTTATCTTCCTCTCACTCAAGAGAACAGTTTTGCCACTCACTTTGAGAGAAATAGGTTCAATCCATTAAGCTCTGCTTCCACAAATGTGGAAGTGCTTGGTATGAAAACACATGCAAATGTGTGAATCTTCGCAGAGTAGAGACATAAGACAGTGAACAATCACTGGCTTTAAAGTGTCCTGGGAATAAATAAATTCAGACCACTCAGCTCATTTCTGCAAAGTTAAGGTCATAGAATGCAGACTGCACTTTCATAAAGAATCCACAGGTCTGATTCTCGAACAGCATGCAGCGGCTCAGTTTTAGAGGACTATTTCTTTTTGGTTGTTTTTCTAAAGAGGCCTATCAATTGGAGAAATCTCATTAAAGGAAATTTTGCCCTTATAAGGCTTCCAGGATCCAGACTTTCTGGGCAACTCAGATTAGAATCTGATCTCAATAGCTAGGTTTTTCAAAATATATCTGTGTGTCATTACTCATAAAACTAATCCCAGCAACTTGAATCAGACCTTATATGTGAGAAAATGAACACGTTATTTTCACATACTTGCTGGATTGGGCCCTAGTCATTCTTCTTTTTTATGTCTAGAAATTTTTGGTGTATATCACTGCATAAAATTTGATCCTGTGTCTCCTGCTCTACAAGGAGAAGAGACATTTTTAAGCAAAAAGAGTACATCAGTATCTATAATAAAGTAATTGGCTGACATATCTTGTTATTAGACAGCAACCCTGCCAAATACATATGCACTGGGTGGAAAATATGCTTTCTTCCTAATTAAGAAATTAGAGAGCAAAGATAAAAGTAGAGCATCTCCATTTCTGGACAACAGAGACATAACTCATGTCAGATGCTGCAATTCTTATCACTTTCTCATTATGCACATTTATCATGGTCATTCATCTACTTATCAGGTCTGCACGATGGTGCAAACATCAAAAAAGCACAAACAGCCATAAGGCCTCTAAAGGAGTATGACTTTGTGCCTGACCTTTGAAAATACACCAAAAACACTTAATGTTCTCTCTGAGAGACAGCAAATTATGTAAATTTTAAAGATTAAAGACAAGCCTGCAGAATATATATAGAAAACTCTATTATCAACATATTTTAATGGTCTGTGTCTCTTTTTTCATTGCTTTGTTTGGTAAGCTAGCCTCTCAAATGTTTTAAATTGCCACTAAGTTCCCTACAAAAGCAAATTGCAGCTGTGCCAGTTTACACAAACTACGAATCATACCCATACTCATTTCTGAAAAATGGTCTGGTCTGGATCCTGTTGTTCTAGGGCTTTAAAAGAACCTGAGAACACTCTGGGAACAGCACAAATACACCAATGAAAAAATAGGAGCAGGTTGTCTCCACATCACCTCAACATTCCTGTGTGTGGAACCACAACAAGCCCTTTTCTGTGTGTGCTGCACGGTCTTCACGCAGAGGCTCGAAGCCTGGCTACATGGGTGTCTGGATAGAAATAAAGGTTTCTCTCTGTTAACTTTGTCAAGTGATCAGCAGGTTTGATAAATCAGGACCATATTCTCTAAGAAAACCTAACTCCACTCCCTGAGCCCACTGACAAGCTGATTTTGGTAGCCGTTCTTTGTAAGGATGACTGTCAGAAGAGCAGTGCACAGAGTATAATTAGGAAACACGGGTCTGAGACCTGTTGATTGCTGCTACTGGAAGCTGGTGGGAAGCAGAGGAAATGGCTGAGCTTCAGCAAGCTGTGTTCTTTGTATCCATCTTATATATATTTTGATCAGCTGCTGGGGGAAATGGAAGTTGAGTAAGGGGATCCTGCTGCCTTATCCTGTAAGGCACAGGAAAAGTGACATGGAAGGGTAGAAATTACTGTAGCAGACAGCTGTCCACCCTCTCTGGATTGCTCCTCACATCTCCTCAGGAGCTCACCTTGGGAGCCGGTAACCAAGGGAGTGTGCTAGGTACAGGGAGTTCACATGCACACTCAGAAACTTTCTGATACATTGTTTCTGAGAATGAGAAAGAAGAAACAGTATTGTCCAAGCATTCTTCTTACAATTAAAGCAAATATGAGTGAGGCATTTGACATGCAGCTCTTCTCTATTTTTGGTACAAAGACACACACTGGTTATGAGACCTCAGACATAATTTTAGATTTCTAGGTGTGAATTACAGAGAATTAAACTGAGGGTTGAAAACAATCCAACAAATGTGGCATTTTTGTGAGACGTTGAGGAATAGATCGCAGTTTTGCAAAATAATAAGTAATTTAAATTGTATGATGAATAATTAATTTAGTTGATTTAAAATAAAAATACATGCTTTTGCTGGAAATGTCACATCACGTGACATGCTGTGTGACACCTTCACTGAATGGCTTCAGTATCATACTCATAATGAGCACCTAAAAAATCACAAGGAGCTGAAAGGTGATCAGACAAGAGCAGGCAAGATCTCTTGACTTAGGAACTGCTTTAACTTCCAGGCATTGCAAAAATACATGTACACTGACTGCCTCAGTGTTAAAAGATGTTGTGCCACGAGTACCTAGCTAAATGGATGGTGGTGTTTGTGGTACTAAAAGAAATAATTTCATATGGGAACAGTGCCACTGGGAGCTCCAGCTTAGACCCCTTTGATGTGGTCTTCTGAACACTTGATGTGACACCAAATACAGGTGATCTTAGCAGTTCCCCAGTGAGGGTCATTAAAAGATATGGGTTGTATGACCCACAATGGAGAGATAAGGTAAAACAATAAATATGAAGAAAGAAAGATGGTAGAGTCATGGTCTTGGAAATCACAAAAGAAGGGTAGAGAAAGCCTTTCCCCTTGATCCAAGAATCGCAGAGTGGGACTTGTCAACATATCCAGCCTAACAATGCTGCCCTGCAGGAACAGCCTTTGTAAGAAAGGCCATAACCTGTAGAGTTATTAGAATGCAGACTTTATTTTCCTGAGAATGATAGCAAAGTCTAAATAAAAATGGTCATACTTTTGCTGATGAGGATGCCATTATAATGACATGTAAAATAAGTCACCAAAAACCTACACTTTGGTACATATCACTGAATAAACCTTGATCTTGTAGAATAAGACTATCAGTGGCAGGAGAAGGCACACCACAAAAAATCCCTTATGAAAGAAAATCTGTGTTTTTGTTACTGATCCCATGAGATCACACAGCCCATTGTTTCTGTTTCCACTGAACTCTTGCTGGGGCTCTGCAAGGATTTACAACTTTAGCACAGGATAATCAATTCAAATACTCTGAAAGCACAGCTCTGAAACTATCCAATCAAAACCAAAGTGACAGCGACAAAGAGATACAGCGTGTGCTTGGAAGCTGCACACTGACATTACCAGAACTAGAGAGTGTAGTGGCATTGCATCACCAGGCAGAATCAAAATGTACGGGTGGAAGACAGTCTGCTAATGTGCACAGCAGAAAGAGATTAAAACTGGAAGATGACAGGCTAAACATCACTGTTTTACAGACTGAAGGCTGTGCAGATGGTTAATGATGCTGATCCTTTTGCCTCTCTTCCCACGAGTATAATGAGCCTGAAGCCTAGGGGGAAAAAGGAAGCACCCCTACATTGCTGAGATTGTTATATAGCAATAAGTTTTTCTCTTTGCCCATGCTTGTTGGGTTTTGGTTGTACTGACGGAGCGTATCACACACAACCATTAACATTTTACAGAAAACACTGAACAGGTTGACCTAAAGGTCCAATAAATTATACACAGAATATTCTAAGAGGGTTTAATGAAGAAAAATATACTTTAAAGCTTAATTCACAACAGTTCATTGGTTTGTTTGTTTGGGTTTTTTTAAAGAGAGACTTACAGTCCCAAATGCCTATAGACAGATAATTCAAGCCCCAGAATGGAAAATGCAATACAATTGCATAAGTGGAAATGCATGTAATTGTATAATCTTACTTCAGTGATGGTATTAAGATGACCTGCTGGTATTAAGTACGCAATCTTTTGTGAATCTCAAATCTAATTTGGCAGGATTCATTTACTACTATTTTTGCACTGCTGTGAGGCATAGACTGCATTTCTTAGTTTTCTGCTCCTAAAATATTTACCTTTCTGGAAGGCTAGCTTTCAGGATAAAATAACTTCTAATTAAGAAGATGGTTTTGTAAGTAATAAATTTAAAAAGAAAGGGAGTGACAGCTGTCATCTAACAGACCTGCTTCATAGACATGCAAATCAGAACAATTGTAATAAATGAGTAATTCATGCAACTTTGTACAGCTACCAAATAACAACAGCAGATGCACACACTGAGACAAGATTCACAGTTGTTCTAGGCTGATCACTGGCAATATTTATTCAATCAGAACAAGATCTGTTTAAGTATGAAATTTTAAACACACAAAATTAACACCTAGAGATCACTATAGGAATATATAAAACATAGGATTGAAAAATAAGTGCTATCTTGGTCAGTGACAGAAGCCCTCAGTTGTGTTGTGGGCTGCAAAATGGTATAAGCAGTATAGACAAAGCATGATGGGGCAATAGATCACAGTAATAACATTTGCAATAAACAACAACAGAACAAAGCAGACATCTATAAAAATCCCATGAGGAATTTGCCTTATCCATAATTTTTCTTTACATTTGAGAAACTGTGTCAGGAAAGGCCATTACAGCCAATGGCACCAATTAATTTCTGCAACTTTTAATGCCATGTTTCTGGGTAAAAACCTCAGATAATACCCCAGGCTCATGATTGATAGAAGCCTGTGTTTGATTTGTACCAGACTGTTGATTTTTTTAGTATTTTTAAAGAGTCCCAGTGCAGCCAATCAAGCAATCAACATGAAATACTCAGATCTTTTCTTGTAAAGTACAAGAAAACAGAAAGACAATGGGACTTCCTTCATAGTGTTGACAGAATATTGGTGATTTTATTCTAGTATCTCTCCAGATGATGGATGATCCAAATTTTTATTTCAGAAGCAAATGATAGCCAAAAAGAAATCTTTGATTCTCTTGCCATTCTGGATATTATTTTACCCATAGAAGGGCTGTTGAAATGCAGAGGAGATAAAAATAATTGATTTTGAGGGAGGTGAAACATCAGAATAAACTGATTTCATGTTTGGCTTTCTGGTTTTCAGCTAACCAACAGGTTTCAAGTGTATAAAGAGAAAAATCCAGCCTGGATTTTTTGTTTGTCTCTCACACAGAAACATGTGGCGAATTTAGAAAATGTAAACACAATTCCCTATTATTTTCCAGAAGTGTTTATGACCATCATCCTCTTATACTTTGAGATCAGTTATAGAATTAAACTGCCTGAAAACAGAGGTAGGTATATCTTTGCTGTGTAGTGAGCTTCTTATACCTTTTGCAATAGATTCTGATATCCCCATCTCAGGAACAGTAAGACGTATATAACCACTGCGATATTGAAATTAATTAATTAATTAAATTTCTCAGTGAAAACATGGAAAATCATGTGTTCTTGAGTCGATTCCACAGGGCAGCTGAGCATGCAGGAAAAGTGTTTGTACACGTAGCTCTCTCTCTGTGTATGGGTGCTGGGGGTGATGCATGGATACCAGAGCTTTCAGCATGAACAAAAGCAGCGAGAACATGACAGGGGCTGGTTTTCTTAGCTACCTGCTCGGCAGTGAGTGCTGTAATCACCCCTCGCTGTTCTCATGGATAGCTGGCCAGGCCTACAAGCAGCGCAGAGATACGGCCGACAGTCCTGTGAACTCTGGTTTATTACACGGCATAACCACTTCACCCTGGGGCACGGGGAGAAGCAAACCCACAGCCTGTATCTTGTCGGAGTGCCGTGGAAGTCAGACTGCCCATGGATGCGTGTCCTGCACAACTGCCCGGGCGCTTCCCGGAGTCTCTGCAGTGCCCTGTCCGTAACTGCTGGTGCCTGCCTCCACATGCCTGCTAAATTGCTGCAGATGGGATGTGTGTCCTCATGGAGAATAAGCCACAGGATGATCCCTCTGGCACTTAGCTCCTAGGACAGCCTCACACTAACTTTTCTAGTTAGGAACTCAATTTAATTTCTGAGATCTGTGGCTTTGACATTTGGTGATTGTTAGCTGCATGAGAATATGCAACAGGAGCATGGACCTCACTCATGAAACTGCCTTGGAGGGTTCCAATAACACATATTTAATTGATTTATTTGGAATATTTTCTAAATGCTGGAAATTTTTGAAATGCTATAAATAAGAAGACGTAGCATGAGCAGCAAATAACAGATCACAGTAATGATCCTTGGAGCATTGTACTTTTCAAGATTAGTACTGATACTGGTACCTTACTACTGAGGCAGTACTTATTTTATTTCCCTCTCACTGCTGATTAAGATATTGAACTTCAGGTACAAATGGTAATAAACTGTTTAGCTAAGCCGTCTCATTTGAACTGCCAGGAAGGATCATACCAGCTCATAGGAAAGGGCTAATTCTACCAAATTTAGTACATGGTGGGGAGTTCAGAACTGTAAATCCTATAAAATGAATATATCTAGTTCCCTCCAAGCCTTGCATGCTCAGTAGTAGAATAACCCCTTTTTAAAAGACCCCTCTGTCACATTAAACTGATTTTAATCACTACTCCCTACTTCCAAGCTCTTGGAAATCAAAATAACTGTCCCTAAAAAAAGTAATTTTCTTTTACTGTGTTTGTTCACACCAAAAAAAAACCCAAACAACCAAACTTGTTTATTAGTCACTCCCTGCCTTAAAAAGTTACAGTCATCCCCCTACAAACAAGCAGATTTCCTTATTTCCTTTGGACAAAAACATTTTCCATGAAAGTCTTTATTTAGTACTTCTTTCGTTACAGGAAATCCTTGTTGTATTATCCATTACAGGGGTCACATCTGCTATCGGTGCCTAAAATAAAGCTGTCATATAACTATGGTTGCACTAGAGGTTAAAATTTGACTTTCATAATATGCTTTCTAAAAGAATATTCAAGTTCTTCTTGTCCCAAGCATTGCCCCTTTCAATTCCTTAGAGCTTTCTCTTTGAAGAATAATTATCTACAATAGAAAAAATTATCTGTTCTCATGTACATCAGATATGACAAATTCAAAGGCTATGAGTATTAATAAATAACCATGTTTAATTTTATTGTCAGAGCTATGCAGAAGAATACCCCAGGAACACTAGTTCAGATATTAATTACTGTGTAATGACCAGGAAAGAGATTTTGGAAAAAATGCCACTAAATTTTGGATACAGGCATCCTATTCTTCTTTCTTGTTGCGTTTGTGGCAAGTACTGGGAATACTCAAACTAAAAAATGAAATATGTCACAGATGACTCAAGTAAACCTGCGTTTGTTTTGTGAAAAGACGGGTGTTTCATCCCAGAGCCTAATTCAGTAGATTTATCTGCTACAATTACAGTGCTTTGATCACTCCAGAATAGGTGGTGTAGTGTGGGGTGTAGCTGTCCTTTTCCAATTCACTCTCCTTATCAGGATACATGTCTGTTGATTTGTGGGAAGCTGGCTGTTTTTCGTTCCTGACAAACTCCAGTGATTAAAATGTAGTGGCTTGCTCTTGTTCCCCTGATAAAGGTGACAGCTGCAGAGTTTCCAGTGTTAGTGGATATGGTCCATGCAGATTGCTTTTTAATGAAAGCAATATATTATCTTACCTAGAGACCCTGCAGCCTTACCTTGTTAATGCATTCTAGCTTGGCACCACATTCATCTATAAATTAGTTGTATTAAACATGCTTCTTACTATTTATCCAGTCTCTAAAGAGCTGTGGTTCTTTTGGTTGGGGTTTTTTGGTTGTTGGTTGGTTTTTTTTAGTTTATTTTGTTTTAACTTTGCTTCACACCTCCTCCAGCAGCACCTTCATACACACAATGAACAGTCGTGTAGAGTTTTCAGAAAAATATCTAGCATTAAATAATACAGTCACAGACACACGTCCGTACTCGATGACGTGATACTCCTTCACATTTAACCATTAAAATATGCACTAAAGGATATGGAATCAACAACACTTGATTATACAAGTCATATCTGGAAAGGTTTTCCTCCTCAATTTTAAAATCAAGATGATTTGGGTAATTTATAAAATAAATCAAAACACAGAGTTAAGCTAAACAAAGCTGTGCTTCAATTCTGTATTCATATCTCTTTTGAATTATCTGAAACACAGCAGATTGAAAGTTCCAGTGGCACTGTATCCTTTAAGAAAATATTGCAGGTCTCTGGAACACTCAAATGTTGAATACATTATCACCAAGAATAGTCTGTTCTTCAGATATAAGCAGTGTCACTGCAAATAATTTGTATTATTTTCAACAACCTTCATCTTGAACTAAATTTGAAAAAGGAACTGGAATATTACTTAGGGACCAACTTCTGTTCTTCTATTAGAATTATTTTTCTAGCAAAAGATAAATATGTTAATTGAATTTCTCTCATGAAATACACACAAAAATAAAACATTTGAATTACATTTCTATTACTTATTCCTAAATTATAAAGAGAATCTAGTACATTGGTATAATCCAAAAGTGATCATTACGTTATCTTTATAAATGTTTTGTATTTATTGTAATTTAAAAAAAGAAGTGGTTCAATAATTCAAAAATACTTGAGCTGCTAACTACTGTGAGAATATTTTACTAGTCTTAAAAGCTAACTATGCCTGGGTCAGTACAAAGACTTTTTAGTGGTGGGCATTCTGCATTTTGTATTTGAAATATTGGAATTTAACTCTTTTAGCATGTCTGTGTGTCTTTGGTCTGTTTGTATCTTTGTTAACAATGCATATACAGTAGGCAAGATAAGTAAGGGATTAGTAAAGGATTAAAGGAAGGCCTTTGATTTATATGCACTCTGAACGCTGCCTCCACAGTTAATTTTTTGAATTTTTCCATTTTGTTGGAAAGATAACAAAATACAGTACCAGGTTATTTCCTCCATCTAAACCAGCATGCCTCTTTTCTTCTCATTTGCTTAAAAAATGCCCTTTCTAGATATTTTATAAAAACAAGGATAGTCTCAACAGCAGCTTTGATGTGAAGTATTTATTTATCTTCTGTCTTGCTTTTGTTTATGTTGTAAATTTTAAAGTCATCTGGACCTGTCAAGTTTTCTTGTTTCAAGTGAATAAATTGTCATCTTTTTGTTAAATACCTAGCATCCATTGAGCCTGTGAATGCAGAGATAAAGATAGAGAAAGAAAGCATGTAAACCTGTAATTCTGAGAAGGGCCATAAAGCCTTCTGGTCGCTTAACCCGGAAATACCAATTGGCAGCTGGGGTGGGAACTGCATTTTCTCATGCTCCCTTTTTTTTTTTTTGGCAAGGTTTTTTTCTAAAAACAGATTCACTTTTTCCCCATGACAAATATGTGAGAGGTATCAAAGATATATCTTATGCAACATGGCACTCTTTTACGTTCCCTTTGAAACCAACAAAAAGTCTCCACCTTCCTAAGCTACTTCAGGCATGTTTGCTCCTTCTCAATAAATACAATTTTTTTTTGTCTTCTTTGTAACCATCTAAAGTCTTGATTACACCATGTTGACGTCTAAATCATATGTAAATAACTGAGGTCATATTTAGAGATTTAATGCTTAAGCTGTTAAATTAATAGTGTGGGTCAGTTTGAGCCTTCAAAAGCCAATTTGATATTTGCTTTTCCTGGAAACAGGATCATGAATTCATACAGGTACAAACCTGAACAGCACTAGTTTAACACTTTATGCCTTCTGCAGTGGTCTAAGAAGGCTGCTTGCATGCACTATGCATCATCATTCAGCTGCTTAGTACTCAAGCTGATTTTCTGAATGAGTGCCTGTCTTAGTAGAATTGGTTCTCATAAAATGGAAAACACTGTATTTCCTATAAGTATTAGCTTACAGATTGCTCTTTCTACTTTGTATGATAGTATTAGTATTGCTGTCATGCAGCTGCCATATTTTGTGGAGAGTTCATAGTATACCATGTGTTTCACAAGTCTAAAATGCATTTTATTTCATTTCAGTAAATTCTTGCATTTCCTTCTCACAAATAAAGTACTCAGTAAGTGATCAGTAAAGAGCTTGTAAAATTATGTATTGTGAACAGCAAAGTTCGATAATTGTGTAGAAAGCAATCAAAAGGAACACTGGTATTCGCATCCCACTAGGAGATACAAGGACCACAGTTAATGTATTCTTCTACATCTTGCCTTTGGCTTCCATACAGAGCCTCTTGAGCACACAGCCTTGAACCCTTAGGATATATTCCATCCTCTTTTTGCTCATCATCTGTGCCTCAGGGGCACACAGCCACCAAACCAGACAAAACCCTCTGCACCTCCCCAGCCTTCAGCAGGGAAGGGCAACAGCCAGGCCCTGCACTCCTTCTGTGCTCAGTCCCAGAGAAGGCTGGAAAGGTGAGAAGATGTGATGCAGCAAAGACAGAGGATATGACTGCACCATCAGAGAAAAGAAGGAAAAAGTACAAAGGCTCAAAAGAGAAAAAAAAGAGTTTTCATTTTGTCCCCCTTAATCATTTAGACAACTGTACATATCCACAAAACATATACAAGCAAACCCATAGAGTGCTGATTGCAGCATTTGTTCTTTACATATAACCAACCATTGCTTTGCAAATTGGTTCCTCTGATATATCTTGCCATAAATAATCTGTTTAAAGTAAGCATTAGATACACTATATGGGCTGTTCTCCACTATCTTTTTTGCATATTGCTCTTGCACAAAGAGATTTTGATTGACAAAATAACACACTGGTATAAAACAAGCAGAAATGCCATGTCATAAATCACAACAGAAAGAAAAGAGATTATCAAACAACTAAATAATGCAACCCACAGCAAAACACACCAGTAAATCATACAAAGCAGGGTAAATTAGATAACACTGTCCATATACAATTACATCAGTTGGCTCCCACAACAGCCTTTAAATGTGACATGTTATTTGACATGTATGCAATTAGGGCTTAAAATCAATTTTTTTCTATTCCATTTAAAATAAAAAATGTACTATTTCCAAATCAAATCCTACCTTTTTAGTCAAGATGGACAAGAAATAGTATCAGGTTAGCAGCAGCATCTCAGCAGCATAATGCAAGCCAGAAAAGGATGGCTTCCCTGAGTGCTGTGAAAGACTGGATCTCAGATCATTATTCATGCACCCTATTCACGCTTATTTATTGTTCCAACCTTTTTTCCACCCCACAGGACTTATTGTAAAACCAGGACCCATTGAAAAGTAAAAACTCTAAAGCGTGATTATATGGATGACGCACAAAATATCAAAGAAGGTTTAGCTCTTTCCAGGTAGATATGCACCGTAACAGCCATAGCGTCTCTAGTGTTCAGCCCATGGGAAAGTGACAGAAGTGACACCTTGGTACAGCACTGAGCATGGAGCTGGGAGGAAGAACATTGCTGATGCGATGTTTCAAGGCTGTCAGATACCTTCTCTGTCACTGTACTTTTATGGGAAAACTCAGAGCAGCAGTGCTTTGCTTCCTTAGCGAGTTTAGAGAAGCATTAGAAACATTGACTGGTTTCAGTGAAAGTTCGAGCATGAAGGTCGCTAGAAACATGTTCAGTGTTCAGCATCACTGGGTGATAATTGCCAGCCCAGTCCCAGCCTCCCTGTGCTTTTTGGCTGTCCACTGACACATGGGCACATCAAATGGCTCCATGGCTCCAGGCTGACAGATGGGTGACATGATGTCGCCCAAAGGTCACAGAGACATGTGGGTGGAAGTAAATGGTCTAGGTTTCTGGCTTTTCCTTGCTTTCACCTGTTGTCTTTCCAGGCAGAGAGAGAACCTTTCACTCTCCACGTTCACAGTCCGCTTGCATGGTTCTTCTAAAAGTGGTCCATTCCCTCCCCGATGGCTGCCCTGTCTCCTTGTCACTCCACTTCTGCCACAACTGCTCAGACACTCTCTGCCTAAAGAGAGGCAATGTGGACAAACACGCTTACACAAGGAGTTGACAGTCAGTAGAGGAACATGCAAAAAGCAGGGACCTGCAAAGGTTCTTTAGCTGCAAGGAGCCACAAACCCAGTTTCAGATCTCAGTATCTGTGGAGCTGATGTTGTAGAGCCACATGGGCATATCCATGCTGTGCTGTAGTGTGCAGAGCACACTGATGCCCCAGCTGACCACAAGAAATTTCAGCTTGGTGCTACCTTCTCATGCTTTCCCAGATATTTCCCTTATACTTGTAAAGATGTACTTCATAAAGATTAACTGTGCACTAACTTTGACATTTCTTGTACATTTTCCTATAGAGAAAAAATTCTTCAGAAATGCATGCTATACATAGCTTTTAAATAATCCAAAGACTACTTCAAAACTCTCGAAACCAGCATTAGCTCCTTTACACATTAAAGTGATTATTATTTGAATAGGATTATATATGTTCTGGGGCTTTTATCTCTTTTTTTCTTGCAATTTTAAAAAAATTGACAATTTAAAAAAAGGTAAAAAGGAAGTACTTTACAATTTCCATACAAATTCTTTTCCAGGTCATTATGAAACTTTTAGCTCATTTGAGGAATTAAGTATAATGTATTGCACCTGAAGACAGCCCCAAAAGTGAAATGGTTGAACAAGGTAGAAACCCAGGGAAAGGTTAAACATTGCAAGTAAATAAAACTAGGGGAGTTTTCCATTCATTGTTCCTTCCCTTTCTGTTTCTGTCTTGTCTCTGAATGGTAGGGCTGTTGCATCAGGAATTGGTTTTGTTTTATGATCAGGTACGTAGCTCTTGCTTATTAAATAAAAATGGAACAAGTTTGAATTAGACATAACAACTCGTCACTCTTTTATTCCTGTAGGGAACATGAAATCTCAGGAAATTATAATTACTGAAACAAACTGTTCTACAGTGATGGTTGTAATGATGATCATGCTTTTAGACTAGGTATTACAGTGGTTTCCTCTCAAATACTTCTGTGCACTATCCTGTTGGCATTAATGCTGTGCTGTGGAATCAGACTGAGAGGTAAAATGAATTCTAGTGATGAGTGACAAATCAATTCTTCACTGCCTTTTCTTTGATTCTATGTATGATTTAAAAAACGCTGCCTTGTTAGAGAAAACTCTTTCTGTATCTTTTTTTATCATTTTTATCCAATTCTCTCTGCAATAAGGAAAGGACAAACATTCTGGAGAGTCCTCATTTCAGACTCTCGATTTATGGTGGTTGCAAACAAATCACTTTCCTGGAAAATCAGACAAGACTGAGAAAATTACACCCTTTGAGGATGGTTTTCCTGGATACAGAGGAAGCAATTAAATCTCACAGAATTTCTCTTATTTTCTCTTTGAGGCCTCCCCATTCCAAAAACATGCAAGACCAAACTGTGCCTTAGTAAAAGTGGTGAAACCATCAGATGTGCTTGCACAAGTCACTGGGGCATGATGGGGAGACGCGTTTTCTCAGCTTGCTGCAGGGAAAGGGAACTGAGGGGAGGGCCGGGAAAAGACGGCTGCTCACAGTGACGCGTCTCCTGGGTTGCCAAGATTAATTTTATATTTGCGGAGGGCGAGCGCGCTACCTCCGATGGCAAAAACGCTCCAGCGCGCCCTTTAACTCAGGGGCGGCACCCGAAAATTTTGTTTCCTTCCTCCGCTTCGCTCCGTCCCCGCTGTCCGGCGGCCGAAGA
>NW_008236932.1:1347303-1362203 GCF_000691975.1 Corvus brachyrhynchos | reverse complement strand
AAGCCTCGCGTCTCACCTTCTGGGGGGATGCCCGAAGGAAGCTTTGGCATCTCTTCTTTCCAGCGCGGCTGAGTGGGAAGAAAGAGGTGATTAGGTCACCTCACGGGATATTTTCACCTCCTGTGCCCGCAGCTACCTACCTGGCAGTACCTCAGTCTGATGCTCTGTCACATGAGATGGCTGGGCATTTTTTCCTCCCCCTTCGTAGCTGCTGCTACAAAGCCTGGATGTGAAAACACCGTAGGGCACTCTTCACGTGCAGGCAGTCCCTTATCTTAGCTATGAAAAAGTAGGCAGATTTACAGTCCTTATTCATGATGTTAGCAGTAAGTCAATATACCATACAATCAATACACAATCAATTTTCATAACTGGAGGCAGACAGAAGGGCAGAACTCAGCAGTCATCTCCCCAGCCCTGCAGTGACAAATGAATACGTGGCAGTTCTGCTTATAAAACACTCCTGGCAGATCACATAAAAGATCAGGTCACCTACTTAATGCATGAGAAGGGGCACCGATTTTACTACAGTAAACCAATTCTGGGCCAGTCTGCCTTTGGTGTTGTGGTGGCATCTGTATTTACCCAACGAGTAACACAGCTTCTTATTGAACCTCCTTGCTTTGTTACTGTCCTTTGATGAGTTTTTCTGCTTCCAGTCTCTGCCTGGGCATCTCATTGCTCATGGCTACAGTCAGGAAACCAACAGAAAGTGTTCAGGTAAGCTCTTACCAAATATTGGAAATGCACCCACTTCTCACTTTTACTCTTTGATCTAGAAGCCTGATCAGCGGCTGCAGACAGCCTGTGCTGTAGGAAGCTCAGAGACTGGCAGGAATTGAAAGTTCATCATACCAAATAGCAAAAGAGCAAAATCAGAGAGAATCCAAATTTGGAGAGCAAAAATCATCACATTACAGAATACCCTCACCTTTCTATCTCCTAGCGTCTACTGGAGATACTCTCCGGATTTTACCAAGTATGTCATTTAAGCTTGATGCATTCATAAAAGTACAGCAAGTGTAACTAGAGACACAGCCCCATCTCACTAAAAGCATGACAAACAAGCTCGTGAGGTCTTGTTGCCAGTGCATAAGCAAAAGCAGATCTGAGAAGCTGTTGTGAGAGAAGTGTTACTATTCTTCTGCGTTTTTTAGGTAGCAATGAAAGAGAAAAGATATTTTAGATTGGGTCAGCTGTAATAAATGCCTGGGTTGTCATGTACTGGTGTAAAAAACAGCCTTAAGAACATCGTGGTCCTTCAGGGTGATTCTGCTATAACAAGTGGAGGTGCACCAATTCTTCTGGCTAGCAGAAGAAATCAAACCAGGACACTACCATTTCCTCCATGGCTAAAAAGGCTGTCCTGCTGCCTGAGAAACAAGAGGGCTTTTTTCCAAAACACTTTTTTTCTGTCATAGACAGTAAAAATATCCTGCTTCTACTGAGATCCTTTGTAGTTTTCATTTTGTAATAGGTTTGGTTCCATGCTTTAAAATGCTCTGATAAAGGTGATAAATTTGGGTGTCATTTGTCTCTGAACCAGACTGAAAGCAGAAAAGCAAGTTCATCTCCAGCAGAGGCCAGTGCATATTTCAAAATAAAGCATCTTGCCAGAGGGTGTTTCAGAGACCTGTACAGGCATGTTTCTAGATGTGCTCTCAGCACTCGCTTGCACCAGGCACAGTACTAACATGTGGCACCACCCCTCAGTGCCTTGTTCATAACTTCATAGTCCTCTCTGCCAATTCCTTTCTTTTTCTGCAGTTCTGCTTCACAGTTTCTTTTCTGACACCAGGTTTTGTATTTGTCAGTGCATAAATAGAACTAGGATTGTAATAATATTCTGCTTGGCAGTCAGGCTTGGCAGTTCCAATCAATTAGGGCTGGAAGTCATGATGGGATGGAGAAGGCAGCCCAGGCCCAGGGTGTACAAATGTTCTCATGGCCCAAAAATTCTCTTGGCAACCTCAGCCCCAAGCGATTCAGTCTGCTTAAAATACTTTGTTTTCCAGTGTGCCTGTGCTGGTCTACTTTGTGAGCCTCATACTTCTTGGGTTAGTGGTCCCTCAAGGACTGTTTCTGGGGTGCTGACAAAGCATCTACTTACCTTGTGGCCTGAGGGTGAGCAACAGGGATAAGAGAGGTGGTTGACAGATGTCTGGTGAACATTCCCTGTGGATGTGTATAGGCATCCTGAGGCATAAGATAGGAAGGGAGCTGCAGAAGTGCATGACTTTCTGAACAGCTTTCTATGGTTATAGTCAGTCTTCACAAAAATGGTGAAGGTGGCACTTCTAGATAAGCTTCACCTGCAATCTATTCAGCTTCTCCAGTGAAGCTTGGTGCAGCCCAGACAAGCCATAGAGAAAAGCCTGATAGGATTTACATTAAAAGTAAGAAACAGTCGTGGTAGTCCAGCCAACAGCTCACTCCTTCCCTCTGACTACTCACTGAACAATTCCTAGCAGGGATTTTAATGCCATGTAGTGCAACACTTGGTAAAGTAAAATTAGCTGTTCCTCAGAATTGTGCTGGTATCTACTACACAAGTGACTTACAATCAAGATAACTTACCTATATGTTTACTTACATGCCTTCTACAGATTCAGCCATGGGGATAAAAGGTGTTTGCAACAGCTGCCTGTCTGTCCACAGCTGGGCACATGCATTGCAACCCTGTGTTCTGTTAGTTCATCTCAGCTGTCGGGCAGAGCAACAGGGCGAAGCCAGGACCAAAACCAACTACATTATCACTGCAGGTATGGGTTCCTTTGATGCACTGATGCACCTTGTGAAGTATATCCCATGAGGGCTGCCTTACGTGATACCAGCTCTTGCTGGGTAAAGCAGAGTGTAGTAGTGATTAAATCAAGAACAGAAGAACTCAAACTCATCATCAGGCTCAACACAGAGTTTAGTTTTGAATTTAACGTGGTCTATGGCCAATAACAAAAAGAAAGCATTCTTTGTCAAAGCTCTGTACTGCAGCCAGCAAGTACCTGTGCGCAGCACTGACTGTAGGCTGTATACACAGGGCTGTGTGTGTTACGTACATGTGGTAAGAGCTGCTTCTTTCTATCAGATCCCAAAGTGTTAGTTTTGGAAAACCATTCTGCTGGAAAAGGTGCTCTGGTTTCAGCAGTAATCTCACTTTGCTGAATTTATGGTTGAGATGCTGTTCTTGTGGGCAGATTAGTCTCAAGTTATGGCAATGTCCAGACACGACTGCATCCTGATCTTCAGCTCCCTTTCTCAGTCTGGTAATTTCAGGCACCCCCCTCTGTTCTCAGTACAACTCCTAGAGTTTCTGCCTCCAAACAAGCCGAAGACCAAAATTGTAATCACAGGATCCAGGCAACAAATTCAGATCATCTCTCAGATTAACTGCAATGGGAGCTCAACCTCTTGGTTGCTACTTTCAGGTTACCTTGTAGCCATCTCCTGTTAGAATTTGTAACAGACTCATTCAGTGGAGTGAGGTATTTTCCAGGTTTTGCTTCTTGCCCCCAGAAAACACGCTTGAAATTAGATTTTTTTTTTTTTTTTTTTCCTACTCTTACTTCTTTTCTCCTGTAAAGGAAGCCTACTTTGTGTCCTTTGACTATGAGTATTCAAGTTCTCTCTTAGGCCCTGCTTAAGCTTTGCTAAACCCCGTATTACTTACGGGGTTTAGCATCTGTTATTGTTTGTTATTGCCCAACAAACATACAGGTCTCATTTACCTTTTACAGTAACCAAAAATGAAATTATTGATTACCTGTTTCCTTCTGGACACGGTGTTAAACTGCTTCACTTCCAAACCAGAGAAACTGCACACAGCAGAAAATCCCCCTGAAAATGTAAAAAGGTCAGTGGTGCATTTGATGACATGAGTGCTTATGAACCCACATAATTCATCATTTGTTACTACAGAACTTGTTCCTAGGGGGATTAACATTTGCCAATAAATATACCATATGCTGGATTCTGTATGGAGATTTTTTTAAGCTACTTTACTAAGCCATTAAGGATCTCCCATGACAAATACGACTAAAATGGGCCAAACCCACCAGGGTTCCCTAGACCAGTGAAGCATGTAGGTTAAAGGATGAAGTCATGTCTCATTCGTGTACCAATTCTTCAGTGAGACGTTTACAATTAAATAGTTTGGTTGTGACTTGTCTTTTGGGGAGAACTATTACTCCACTCTGAGGATGTGGACTTAACCCTTCCTTCTCTACAGAAGAAGAATGGAGAAAGCACACAGGCAAAAGTAAAGAAGAATTTGAGCAGCTATTATTTGCTGGTGAGGTTTAGATTCCAACAAGAATCATGGATATTGAGGAAAGGTTATTAGTAGTTCCCTATTACAATTGAATTGTAACTTACTTCATAAGTCAAAGGACTAAATAAAAGGAATAAAACTAGTTTTTGGAAGCTGGTCTCTCACAGGAAGCTCTTAAATGTTGCACTTTCATGCTGTCATGGTCCTTCCTTAGCAAAGTTGCCTGAAACTGCAGAGAGAAAAAATGGGGTTTTCAGCAACTGCAGCAGGAAGCTCTATGAGACAGACACAGGCATGAGCTCACTCGTGGTCTGTAGCTGCCTGTACCAACCAGCTGAGAAAAATCCTTTTGCAGATGGTGAAAAAGCATCAAATTTCTTCTTTGGATCTCATCTATCTTCCTGACTCTCATGCCAAAATAGTTAATATTTCCGTTGCCTCCTGTCAGCCTCTCCCGTGTTACGCTCTGCCAGTAAATGAAACAATGGCTCTTTAAAACACACAACCTGCCTTTGTGCATGTACAGGCTCAAGCACTCACACAAAATGTGTTTGCTTTTGATATAAAAACACTATATATACACACCCAACACTGCATGCGCTGAACTAAAACCTAAATCCCATCACTGCAGCCAAATTCTTTGAAGAATTAAGTATGACTGGGGGCAGGTCCACAGCATGTGAGAAACTCTGAGAATCTCTGGAGATGAAAGACATTACTTAATTTTAAACACTGGGAAAAATTCCCAGTATAGCTGGAAATTAATGACAATATTCCCAAGGAACTCCATTAGAGGGAATATTTGGCTCCTGTGACATAGTACAGATGGTTAAATTTTATCATGATGGATACTGTGTAAATGACTAAATAAAGAGGAAAAACCATGATGAAATAAAAACAATAGTAGTATATATTTTCTAAAGCGATCTTAAAATGGGTGCTTAAAATAGATGTAATTCTAGGCTTTGCCTTCCTTAAAAAGTCTTTCCCCTGTTTCAAGTTTCTGTTTGCACTAACAGAGAGATTTCCTAAAGCAAACCATGCACTAGCAGAGGAAATTCCAGTTCAGGTAATACCCATGAGAGCACAGTTCCTACCTGTAGAAATATATATGGCTTCTTTTCTCTACCCACTATATAGGTTTCATTCTGCTAGTGAGAACCAACACAAGCTAGACAAATATGAGAGGAAATAGAATAAGAGAACAGTATGTGTCTGCTTATCTATTTGTGCTTATTTTTGAATGTGAAAAACTTCCAGTAAAGCCAAACCCAAACAATTAACTACCAGGTAATCCTGTTGGCCTGACTGATCAAGAAATGGCATTATTTCAGTTCTGCAAAAGAATTGGCATGTGGGACACTTTTTCCACACTAAATTTAAAACAGTTGCAATAGCCAAAATGAGCCAAGGCCAGAGCCATGTATGAAGGTGCTATTTTGAACACACAAAATGAGCTATCCGATTAAAAGAATTGTTTTTTGCCTTGCCATATTTTGGAAGCTTCAGTGTCTTTCTTTTTTCTCCCCTGTACTTTAAATAACTTTTCACGTCACTGTGTTTGAACAGGTAAAAGCTGTTTGTACCTGGTAACTTAAAATGAGTGCTGTGTAAGCAATCCATTCCTCCTGCAATCATGGGTGGTACACAGGAAAAATGATAGATTTTCTGTGTGTGTTTTGGAATACAGAATACTTGAGAGTCCACATTATCCTGACCATTACAGAATGGTTTTGCTCCAAGACATGTCAGGGAAATGACACTGAATGGGCTTTCAGGGAAAAACTCTCTGACAGCCCAACTACTTGCAAATCATTAAGTTGCCAGTTTTTCCTTTCCTATCAATAAAGTAAGATAGAAAGCAGAACAAAGTCATTTAGCCAGATAGGCAGTTAGCAAATGCAAGTTCTTGAGAGCAGAGGATGTTGATTAGCTATGGGACCTGCGAGAAGCCATCTCATCCAGGTAATTATGAGGCCTCTGAGACCTGCTGGTCTATTGCCTGGAGCAGTACCATGATTTTTGGCTGCTAGATTTTTTCCAACAGTCATTGCTACAGCCACTGTAGACTTCTAAATCATTATTTTGGCTGATGAAAAGTAAAGGTGTGAGTTCATCATCCACAGAATGATCTCATTGCTCTGCAGGTGTCAGGCAGAGATCATCTCTCCTGGTTTTTAGCCTTGTTTTAACACAGGTTAATTACAAGCACTGTGGTTATAAAAGAGGATGTACTTTTCTTCTCAGTATTCTCACCACCAAAATTTGCATCATATTAAGAAGTTTTGAAGCAATTAAATATCATTGTAGACATGTACTTTTTAACAACAACATGTTCCCTCTGGTGTGAAGATGGGGTCTCAAACATTCCTATTGTTCTCTCTCAACAAGGCAGCACCCCGAAAAGCACATATGCACACGCTTCTCTGCTGATTTCATCAAACCATTTGTGTTTACATATGTAGTTCATTAACTTAGGATAAAACAAAATGATTACTAGTAATTCAGTTAATATTCAGAAATATTTTGTCCTGTGCTGGTATGAAGCTACTCATCTATCTCCTGTGATATGCACGTCCACCTAAAAGAAAACAGAGGAGAGCAGTGAAGTCTCATTATTATTCATATCTGTCACTGTTTTGGAAACTTGCATAATCTCATGCTATCTTTACCTTGAGCATTGCTCGCCACTTTCAGCACTATCTTAAAATGTTACACGCTCTGTCTCCCTCTGGTGATCAGTGAGGCCACAGGGCAGCCAGCATCCCCACTATGTATTTCTGTCACAAAATCCAAACGACTGTATGCAAACAATATATACATTCTAACCCACATACCTTATATTTTAACAGCTTAGTCTCAGCATCTTGTCAAAAGTTTGCTGAAAAATGTTCCTGTAACACTTTGATGCCTGAGGCTAGAGAAAATTTTAGAGACTTATGCTTTAAAACCTGGAGCACGCTGCAGTCAATATTGCAAAAAAAAGCATCTGGAATACAGAAAGTGATACTCTGAGGATAGCTGCTAATTGGATAATCATACTACTGACATATGATTTTGCAGTTACTGATTTTCAAATAGAATTCCAAAGCAAATGGTTTGAACATGTCTTCTAAACATTTTTGTGTAAAATCTTTCCAAACCATGTAGAATCAAGTTCTAAATATATAATTAGGAGAATTGTAGCTCCTAAGGAGGCTTTTATGTGAAATATTTCTAAAATATCTCCCTGTTGCCTTGCACAACCTACTCCCAGTGCTTTGAAGTTACTATTATTCTGAATAGGCAGTGTTTGACTGATATACATTCTGCTCCATAAACCTAAATGAAGAACAAAAAATGCCAGAGAAAACCTTTTAGTTTAACAGTAGCTGCCAAGTTACGTTTTGGGTTATACCTGTGTGACATCTTAAATTCTTCTGATGTGTATCTATACATTTACATATAAATACACATATAAAAGATAGTATATCTATCCACATCCATCCACATACTTAGAGGACAAGGGTAGAAGAGAAAAATCAATCTCTGTAGAAATGTATTTCTCCTGTTTCTGGAATTCTGTACTGTGTTTACTCACAGAACAAATTCATTCTGTTCCCCTAACTGACTTAACAGTCCTAAAGATGGTGACTTCCAACTGCTTCAAAAGGTGCAGCTACAGGAGAAGCATGAAGTGGCCTCTTGACTGCCAAGCACTTATCTAAGAGACAGCGGTGGAAGTATCCAAGTGGCTTTTTGTCTCTGCTGGATACGGTCCAATCGTTGTTTTAAAGGCTGTTCAGAACAGATAACAGACATGCTAAACACACAGATCCTGGTCTAAAAATTTCATGTGGACGTACAAATCTCTCCTGTCTTTCAGGAGAAGGGCTGAAATAGGCATTGAAACAGCTCCCTATAGGTGTCTACTATTTGTCATGTGGCAAATTTCTTTACCCGACAAAACTAGAAATTCCAAAAGAGTTTGTTCACTGCTTTTCCAGTGGAGGACTTTCACAAATACAACCTCAAATTAAATTAGAACATACATATGCATTTGATGTCCAGATGAATATTTTGTCTATTTAACACTGTCTAATGAAATATGTGCCTGTTTAATGTTTGTTTTAAAACTATAATAAAAAGTAAACTAGGAGAATGCCTGGGGTATTTTTATTGCCACAGCATAAAAAGTTTTTTCTCCCTGTTTCTTTTACTGTGGTCTGTTTCAGCATACACTTAGGCTGTTCATATGAAGACAGCAAAGACTTTCAGTGTGAATATCTACAATGGGATTTGTTTGTAGTAACCTTTGTTCTTAATTTCTTTTAATGCTTTGAAGTATATTTTAAAGCACTTACATTCCGTACCTTAAGGTTTGTGAAGACACATTGCTATTCTACTGAAAACTGGCAAAAATTATCCTCAGTGCTGACACTGGATGTCACTGGATGGCAATTTTCTACCACAGTATTAGAGTTGCTCATGAATACGTTTGACTGCTTTCTAACTACTCCATACTGTAGAGGGAAAACAGTTTCACAAAAGCCACTTAAGAGAGTGTGCCCAGGACCATATCACGCAAACACATTCAAGACAGTGAGACATCCAAGTGACTTTTAGGTGAGACCAGTCAACACTTTGCCCACAGTGTTGTTTGTACTATTTTAAAAGCAATGCATGTAAAATTATTTCTTGCAAATGCATTCCCAGTGGATCCAGAAATCTAGATTTTGAGGATATTTCTTTCTTCAGTTAAGATTTTAGGAAATCCAAGTACAATTGTGATGTGTAACATCATCTGTAAGGGGTGCACAAAGGATTTTCTTGTTATCAAGTGTCTCAGAAAGTAGTTCACACAGATGCAGCTGCCTCAGCCATGTTTTTGGGACATAAATCTTCATGGTAAGAGGAAGTTTATTGTCTCCTCTAGGTGAACTGTCAGATGTTATGCTCCAGAAAACAAAAGAGCTTAGCTGATTTATTTACTTTTTTACTTGGTAAATAAAGGACCTGGAATAACACAGATCTAATCAGCATCCTATTGTGTATTGCCAAGTGTGCTCTTCATGAGCAACATCAGTGAATCAGCCCCTGACACCAGCAGGAAACAGTGAGCACTGCAGCACGTGAGTGCACTGCAGAATGAGGTACCCAAGAGAGCTAGTAGTACCTGTAGCAAATTCACCCAGTCCCATATTACAAATTATACCCTCTGAAAAAACCAGGAAAAAGCTACCCAACAGCCTGTTCTACACATATGCTTTTACAGTGCAGCTCTTTTCTGCTCAGGCCTTGCTCCCACTGCTAGTAAAGCAGACAGTTTGTGGGGCACCAGCACTCCTGCCACTTTGCAGGCATTAGGGCAGTGCAAATCATAGCGGCTATTGCTCAGTGAGAGGCCTGAATACTTCTGGAAGCAGCTGATCTTGAAGATGCAACTCTTCCGTCCTCTTTTCCTCCCAGAACATGCCATCACCAACAGCAAGTCTGGCTTTAAAGAGCCCTTCACCAATGTACTCTTTTAATGCCAAAGAACTGAACTCTATTACTGGAATGGCAAATCTTTTTCCTGTGTTGCTGGAAGACACGTTTTTCTTGTTGGTTTATCTAAGATGCTTTTTTATGCATATGTCCAGCAAGGGAATGACAGAATCCATGTTAGAACAACAGGGAAGGGAACTAAGAATGCTAAGTACAGGACAGGATCGCTCCTGGGATCTCCATTCTCTCATTCCACACTTGCTCTAGTAACTCGCTTGGGCAGTGGCAACTTCTCTTCACCAAAAGGTGTACCTTTAGTTGCTGCTCAAGATTCTTCCCTTTAATTAAAGCTGGACTGTTCAATTACCCTCAGTAAGTCATCACAGAATCAGAGAATGTTTAGGTCTGGAAGGCATCACTGAAGGTGAGCTTGTCCAAGCTCCCTGCTCAAGCAGGGGTCCCTAGAGGACCTTACTCAGGATTGTGTTCAGATGTGTTTTGAAGATCTCCACAGAGGAGACTCCACAACCTCCCTGAGCAGCCTGTTCCAGTGCTCATGGTATCCTCAAAGTAAAGATATTCCACATTATTCAGGTAGAAGTTCCTGTGCTCCAGTTCCTGCCCCGTGTCCCTTGTCCTTCCTATTGCTTGGCACTACTGACAAGAGTCTGGTCCATCCTCAAGATGTTCTCCCTTCAGATACTCATAGACACTGATGAGAACCCCTCTCAGTTGTGTCTTCTCCAGGCTAAAGAGCTCCCTCAGCCTTTCTTCATATGACAGGGGTGTCAGCTCCCTTCTGTAGCCCTCTGCTGGACCCATGGAGCTCCATGTCTCTCTTGTCCTGAGGAGCCCAGAACTGGAAACTCCAGGTGAGGCCTCACCAGGGCTGAGTAGAGGCTCAGGATTACCTCCCTCGACCTGCTGGCAATGCTTTTCCATATGTACCCCAGGATTCCACTGGCCTTCTTGGCCACATTGGCTCTATTTTCTCCTGTGCCACTACTGAGTGTACAGTGAAACCTGGAAATCCTGTAAAAAAATCTTTGCTTATAGGTCCTGGTGCCCAGTGGAAATTGGCATTGCACTGAACAAAATGATTTTATCTTAAAAGATCAGAAGCATATTTTTAGAAGCTGTCACATTTGGGTAGACATTTTCAAGAAAGCTTAAAATTAAGTCACTTTTTTGATTCCTTAGCAAACATGTAGGTGAATCTTACTTGACCAGTGTTCTCAGAAAATAAACACCGTATCAGGGACTGCTGGCAGAATTGTTGGTTGTCTTGACAGTGCTATAAAAGCCACAAGGTGTAAAGACCTCACAGTTTTCCCTTTTAAAGTTGATTCTGCTAGAATAGAACCACAGACCCATTAAAGGAGAACTGCCTGAAAGGGATCTCAGGAGGTCATCCAAGTCCAGCTGCCTGTCCCATGGTATTTCTGATGGTTGTTGCTGGCATGTCATTTCTGACAGTTGCTTCTCCCACCTGTTCTTAAAATCCTCCAATTATGACTCTCTCACATCTTCCCCCTGGCTATTGTTTCCAGTGCTATCATTACTTGTGAAAAGTTTTGCTTACATATGACCTCCATACCCATTGCTACAGTTCTATATTTACTGCTTCTTGTTCTGCCCCTAGTAGACAATGTGCAGAGCAACACGGAGGGGCATTATTTCTATCCTACTTTTAATCTGTACTGGAAGACAGTTGTCTTGTCTTTAACATTTGCATGCATATGCAAACACATAGATATATGTGGCCAGGCCACAGCTTTTTGAACTGCAAAGCCCCATAATTGGTCCCTAAGCTGCAGTTTTTCCATACCCTATCTACACGTAAAGTTATGTTCATGTCTGTACAGGAAAGAGGGCAAACTCCTTTCAGGCCTTTTCCCTTCGCTTCCAGACCCACATGATTTTCTTTTCTTGGAGCAGTATTGCCTTCTGAAAACAAAGATAAAAAGCTAGCTCTGTGTTCTAACAGAATCAGGATTTCTTATCAGTTTCCCAAATATACCCTGAATAATTATTTTCCTTCTTCCTGTATGCTGCTTGCCAGTAAGCACATTGGCAAAACACCTAACTGTTAGAGTGGGAAAGGAAGTGAGTCTGCAGCTGTCAAAGAAATGTTCTCCAGGAAACAGATGGCTAGAGCTATTATTTACAGCTGACCATATATGTTAGAAAAAAGCAGTTCAAGCTACAAAATCTGGAGTATCCAGAAAACTGGTGATGCATTATTAAATATCCTCTGGTGTGCAGAGGATGGGTGGTTGATGCTGTGTATGCAGCACCCTGCTTTACTTGGAAGAGGTTGTGTGGCATTTTAAGAACCTATCTGATTTCTCCTGTCTAAAGTCTCTTGATACTTGGATCAAAGCTACATATCGAGTGGCCATTATAACGAAGAAGAGATGGGTACAAATAGTGAGTAGTATGTGCTAGGGCAGTGATATTTTACAGAGACAGAGGATGAACTGCAGGTAATGCCCTGCCTGGGCTTTTACACTTGGGCATACAGTGCTAGGCATAGGTCTGTGTCTGAAGGACATTGTGGTTGCAGGACACGCGCTGTACTTCTGCACAACTGTTTGCTTACTTCCAACCTCAAAATGCAGAGAAACAAAATTACACAAAAGCTAACTAACAGACCGTACTTGGGCACAGCTGATGTACAGTTGGAAAGACATTTCAGAACTCAGAACAGGAAACAAAATATATTTTGAGAAACCATTCCAACTATGTCATTGAAAAACCATTCCATGACAGACTATTAAGTCTTGCATTTTGATGCTACAAATGCAGGGACTAGATTTTAAACAAATCTTTCTGTTTCTTTTACATCAAGTAGATTTTTAAAAAGCTAAGAAATATTTCAAGCATACGAGGAGGTGAATCTTAGTCTACATGCAGACAAAGTTGTCTCACCTTGAGATACATTCACTCATCCATTAATTCATACCTGGGATATGATGTGTTGACACTTTTACTTTGGTTTTGACTGTGCTGCATGACCATATTCTGACATTGCTTGTGATGGTAGGTGATGAAACATACAACAAATCAGCTCTCAGAGGGCATGATTCTGAGACAGTTACCATTTTGCTATAAATAAGTGGATGTTGGAGTATTTTTTTTTTACCGTTATGCTGTCAATCATATTTTGTTATGCCATTGATCTTATGCCAGCTTGATGTTACAAAAAGGTTTCTGAATTACAGTTACAGTGAAATGAATATTAAATCTAAACTGTTTGTCTGACTAGTCTCTTCAGCCACTGCATACAACAACTGTGCTGACTATAGTTATTTTATTCATTAATACCTTACTAAACCAATTTATTTGATCTCTAATTTGGAGACTGAAAGGCAAACAAATAGAATATTACAAAAATGCTGCACTACTAATGCAGGACAAAGCACATCCCACTATTCTGCTGATGAAATTGAAGCACCATTCTTGCAGTGTTGATGCTGCCTGTGTATCCATATGCTGCTTGTCTCAAGTACCAGAACCAAATAAATCAGTCAACAATGAAAAAATCATAAGACTCTTAGCAAATGATTTTCATTCTTCAAAAAAGGAGAGTCAGAGATTACCTGAAATTGGGAATTCATTACTGCTGTCTGGCACCCTGTCTATCACCTTTGGTACAGAACTGAAGGCTAAACACATCTGACATCTTCTGAGTGACAGATCATGAAAAGTTATTCTTTGTGTCTGTGATGTCCACAGACACAGTTTTACTAGGACACACATTGGTTCATTAGCAAATGACTGAATTCTTTGAACAAAAATTTCTGAGTGGATGAAGGAGGACCTTTTATGCAAGAGCTGTAATCATAAGGGGTTTATGTTCCTGTTGAAAGCTGTGGGTAAGTGATATTTTCTGAAGATGTTTGGTGGAAATCCCTGATCATCTCTTCTGCCCTGGGAAATCCTTGTGCTTTGCTGACAGAAGCCTGACTTAGACTCATGCCAGAAGGGATATGCTTGGAGGATTATAAACTAAACAGAAGGAGTAATGGCACCTGGATTTTATAGCTGCTAAGGATACAAATATGCAGAGCACACAGGCATCAGCCAGCTGAAGATCACAGAATCAGCATTTCTCTAATAGGCATGACATCAGAGTGTACCATGTGCAGGCTTTGGGGCCCTAGGTAAGAAAGAGACTACAAATTAGGAACAACAAAATCAGCAAAATATAACATGAGTTCACCTTAAGCCTTCCAGACGCTACTTTCCATGCTTACATCAAACTCCCTTCTGCACAAGCTTGCCCCAAAATATCTTTCTGTTGCAATGTGCTCAGGAGCCATGGATATCTTTAACCACAGACCCCAAACATCTCCTGGCATCATCTTTTCTCATGTAGTAATCTGCATTGCCCTAGGTTACTTGCATAATTTGACTCTCCACATGCTGTATAAGAATATACTTTGGAAATCGCTACATTGAAGAGAGCAAGTGACTGCTAAATCCTCAGTCTTTAGAGTAGGCAGTTTCTTACTTCCAGGGTTTGACAATATTTACATCTTGGTCTACTTCAAATCCTCTCAATGAAACTCAGTTTTTATCCCCTGCTTCAGCTAGATACTACAGACTGTGGCAGACTTTGCACATCTCCAGTCAGTCAAGACCACTCAGCAGGATTGCTGCTTCTGCCATTCACATGAACACAGTCAACTCTCTTCACATTCTCAAAAACGCAAATTTCCAGCTTGTTTCAAGCCCATCTACCAGACACAGAATCTTTCCTTTTTAGCTCTCTTTCACCACTCTCACAATTGCAGCACATGTGTCTCTTCTCATTTTGCATTCAGATTTTTCATATGCACACAGATGACAGGAGGCCCAGTTAGAGGTATTGCTGCTCCTGGCTCACAGATATTTTTGGAGGTTTGGTTGTTTCTTTAAACAGGTCAGCTAGAGTGCTAGGTTTATCACTTTAGCTAAAAAATCAGTGTTGCCAAATGGCAGATAAGAACTGTGGAAAGAATTTCTGAATTTCATTTCTGCAAGTACAGGCTTTTATTTTTTCATGTTGTTTGGGCTGGGATTTTTTTTGTGTGTATGTGTGTGTGTATGTGGTTGGGGATTTTTTGGTTGGTTGGTTGGGTTTTTTTGGTTGGTTGGTTTTTTGGTTTGTTTTTGTTTTTTT
>NW_008236932.1:1331038-1346728 GCF_000691975.1 Corvus brachyrhynchos | reverse complement strand
TTTTTTTTTTTTTTTTTTTTTTTTTGTTTGGTTAGTTTTTGGTTTTTGTTTGGTTTTGGGTTTTTTTTGTTGTTTGTTTTTCTGATGTCTCAGTTGGCCCTGTATTATCCAGTAGTACTCTGTGCGTACCCAAAGCCTACAAACAGGGTAGGTCTGGGGCATTCAGACATCTTGGTCCATGCAAGCTGTGTGGCCAAATGTGACATCGCTCTGAAGACTAACATAAAGAAAGACATTTATCTCACCTAATTAAAGATATCCAAATACTAAGTAACTATTCCAATAGCTTTACTATCTTAGCTCCCTTGTAGTAGATAGGAAGGGATGAGCTGGTTCTCCTGGCAAAAAAGATGTATCTAATAGGTAGAAGGAATGATATTCAGGAAGTTTCTCTCTCCTCACTGACCATAAATGAAGCTCAACAGTCAAAAAAAAAACAAAAGAAAAAAAAAAAAAAAAAAAGGCAAGAGAAACTGCACAGAAAGCAACTCCATTGTAGTTAATCAAAATCCTCATTTTTTTAGTTAGTAGTTCTGCATTTGCAGGAATTTAATCATCACAATATCATAATTTTTATGTCTCTGCCCACTACAGGGAGGCTGGAACTCAAAGGTCCTGTCCAGCCCTAACCACTTCATGATTCTATGACTGTCTTTGTGACAAATAAAAAATTTCCTTGGCAAACTTCCTTTGACTTCCCTATGTTCTATTAGAACAGTCAGCAAAATAAATCCTCATTAATTTGGATCTTTCTCAGCAAACTGTAGCAGCCTTCAAATGGAAATAAATCAATATAATCAAAATAAAGCAAATATATACACACATATTTGCTATAAATAAATGTGACAAGATTGCCTAGTAGTGTGCCTTTGGATGTTGTGCTGTAGGACACATTTAAAGAATGTGCTCATAGTTTATCAGAAACAAAGTGAATTAATTCATTTTCTCTGAAAAGTTAAAAGAACATTCAATAAAGGGATCATGGCACCTTTAAGAGAATGTGGACTAGAGTTTCAGCAGCTTATGCAGTAATTTCAACAAAGCTGAGCACACTGCCAGTGTTTGGCAAGTAGCAGTAATTGGTAACTTAAAATTGCATTTATACTTTTTATTTCTAAATGTTTTAAAGCTGATGAAGGACCACTATACATTAAAGTGGCTCTTGACACAACTAATTGACTGAACTGAAATCCGGAAACTGGATGTCGTCTAATTATCAAATGAACACCAGAAAGAACAATAAAAAACTTAGAGCTCAAAAGAGGAAATGAAGTATAGGAAGTATCTGCACTCAGTGTGTCCTCTTAACACCTTCTTTATTTCCTTTTTACAAAAAATAGAAATAACAACAGACAAAACATACTCAAAAAAAAGTCAATGCTTTTGCCTTGGTCTCACTGAGGAGCTGCTCAGGCAGGGTCCTGGCTGGAATTTTGACAGTATATGCTGTTGACAAAGGGAAATAAAGATATATGACAATATATCCATGCAAGACACAAAGTACAAAATGTGTTCTGTGGCCTAACAAACATTTTGGCAATTGCAAGTGTCATAACAATTTCCAAATTGTTACTTCTGCTCACCCATGCCTTTACACAGCATCGCTTACAAACAAGTTACATATACACACATATCATAAAAAAGATTTGTATATGGTCTAACTGATAAAAATTAAGGCATCCTAACAGCTGTTGTTTTGCTGGTGAGTGGTATGTCTCCTATTAGTGTTTCAAAAGGCTATACTTCAGGTATTTCAAACTGAGACATCATGATGTGGTTTAGAGGAAGAATTCCTGCAGCTCTGGCTCTTCAGCACTGTTTTGACTCTCAGATTTCTGGATTTTCCAGTTGATGTCATCATGCCTGGAGAAAAAAAAGAAGAAAATTACTCAGCGGTAACACTGAAAATATAGAGGGGTTGGCACTGTGTTTTTTTACCCTGTTTTGTTCCATTTGCATGTATTGAAATCTGAATTCATCTTTCTCTGGGCTTATTTTTCCAGACGTACTACACAAAATACTTTTTAATATTGTGGATTTTTTCTGAGTTGTAACTTCCATTTTGAAATCAAACCTGGAAACCAATGGGATGATGAGGAGCTTTTTAAGTCCCAGCACTAAATAGAGTGCTGTTGTAATGTTCTGGTAATAATGCACAGAACATCAAAGAATTCCTTGCACCTTAGAGAAAATATCACAGTGACAAAAAGATTCACTACAACAAACATTAGACATATCCTATTGGTTTCTGACTCTGCCTGTAATAGAATTATCTTGTCCTCATAAATAATCATCAGAAAGAAATAAATCTATCTATCTATTTGTGTAGGAGATTTGAATGACAGCTTGCCAGTTAGAGTAGAAAAATTATGCACAACATATTTGTAGCTCTCATTTTCTTCACTTTCTTTCATATGTTCTTGTTCTGAGTTGCCAGTATGTTCCCCTTCTCTTCAATTAACCTTCCAACTGATTGTCGACTAAGCATCCAGTCCACAGCAGTTTTCAAACCAGTTAAGAGCCTCACTTTTACTTATTACTACTGAAGAGCAAAACTCCTACAATCCAATCAAGACTAGATGGTTTGCTGCTGCAAAGGACAGATGCTAGAGTGAGAGCAAGAGTATGTTTATGAAGAAGTTTGCCTTTAATTCCCATATTGGTGAGCTTGATTCTTGTAAGCCAGAATAGCTTTATTTCAATCTACAACCATCACAAAGAACCAAATATTCCCAAGAAACTTATACTTAGGATGGTTAGATAAGCTGATGGTTACTTCAGGGTTTAACAGAAGCTGACCTCATGGACCATAGTTTTGGGTCCTAGTAAGAAGGGCATTAGTGATCATTTCATTTTAAAATCCCCTTCATTCATCTAAATCACAGTTGTCACATATCCAATGCAAGAGCAAAACACACAGAATTGAGCCAGGCGAAACAGATTTTGCAGGAATGGGTCTGAGGAGGAAAAAGAGGAGCACTTAACTCTTTGCTACACCTACATTTTGGCACTTAACATGGATTGCTGTTATCATAGCATTAACCATGTCGCTTTTCTAAAGGATGCTTTCTAAGGCTAAGATTTACCTGCTGCACCAGCTTAGGCTTGCAGTGCTGAAAGATCCTGTGGGTGAGTCCCCCATCTAGAGGCTCAGTAGGCATACCAAAGACCCCCTTTGGCAGCTCTACAGTTGCAATGAGACCTCAAAGAGGAACATTTTTAGCTAATGCAGATGTCTCTAGGTAACAAAGCCTTTTACAACTGTGTCTCCTGACCTGGAAAAAATGTATTACCAATACCAAATACCAAATGTACTATTATTGCTAACTAGCAACCACATTCCTAATTAAATTTTTAACATCTTCTAGTGCCTGTATCACCACTACTACATCCTCTCATGCAACAAGCAGTGGTGCATGATCGTAATAGCACACAAGGGAACAAATGTAAATTTTCTGAGACAGTTACTTTTGTGTTCATGTTATACTCTACTAGTATGAATTGTTACTATTTTGTTAGACATATAAGCATTCTTTTTCTGGAGGATACATTTGAAGTTGTAATTTATCCAGCATTAGGCCTGGCAGTGGGATATGGATTAGGTTAGAGTCACTCGCTGGTTTAGAAGCATGCCCAGTTTACTACCTGACAGATATTTGATGGTGGATTCTGTTGAGTGCCACCATGTAGGAAGCAATTTTTGCTGTTGATAGCTGTACCTAATACAGGGTTTTACTGCTTATTTTAATGTAATGCAGATCTCAGATGATTTAAAGTGTGGGAAAGAACTGTTCATTGGCATATATGTAAGATGGAAAAAAACCTACAAGTATTTGCTTGGAGTCGCAATATGCAAAAACCAGCTAATCCTTCCAAAAGAGGAAAAAATACCCCAAACCATCTTGCACATCTAAAATTTCCTCCAAGACTTTAAGAAAAATAGGGTGAATCAAATTTCAAAAGGCCACTAAAAATTTACTGCAGTCCTCTACTATTAAGCTGTGACCAACTTGAAAAAGTAAACTACAAAGCCTTAATGTACTTGGGTGTTTTGAATGAAAAGAAAAAAAAAATAAATGAAAAGAATAGAAGCTGAAGAAAAAGATGCTGGAAACTAGTTGACAGGAAAGTCATCTCACTGAAGGTAGATTTTGTATAATGACTTCAGACTTCAGAAACTGCTAATAAAATCCCCTATTATAAGGGTGTAGTGTCAAAATGGGCTTGGGGACTGTGTTCAGAAACATAATTGCCCAATATAACAATCTATAAAGGTTTAAACCACCAAAGACTGTACTGTTTTCCAAAGAAGTTTTTTTTTCAAAATAGTTCTGAAATGGTAATTACAGAGTCCCTAGACTATCCAGGGAAAATTCAAACAGTGTCCAGGAGCCTGTAGTGCACACAACGGTGACGTTCTTTTAAGACTTAAATGTCACACCTACTGGACATCATGCAGTTGACTAACGACTGGTACCCATTCTGCTGTTCAAAAATCACAACAGATGCTAAAGGTCATTACAAAGGCTGTCTTAGAAGCTCTGAGAACCTTCAGGTCTGTGTCCCGATTTCTGAAAAGCACAATACAACTTCCGTTCTTATGTGATATTTGGAAATCTCATGCCACAAACTTTGACTTCCAAATTTATGGGTATTGTAACAGCCTCCTCAAGCTGCGGCCTCAGTGCACTCTGCTCCTTGTTTCCGACTCTCTGGTTCTCCATGTGTCCATGGTCATGGGGGCAGCTTTAGGACATGGTGCCTGGACCAGCAGTGCCTGGAGGGACAGCCAGGAGTTCATGCCCAACCATCACCCTCCCAGCAGGTGATGCCTCAGCCCTGCAGTGGCAGCCAGACTTTCCCTGTCTCTCGCTTCTGGGGAAATGCCACATTGCCACATTCCTCACACAAGAGCAGTCACACAGAGCAAGTGCCAAATTACAACAACTGCCTACATCTGGGACATGGCTCCAACATAAGGATGAGATTAATTATTTTGCATTACTCTACGATCTGGACAGGCAGCTGGATGTTTTGACTGAAAGCTGCCTGCTGATGCTCCCTCAAACTGCTGCTATCCAGTTTTCTGCACAGGAGTTTCCCTCTTTGTTTTCAGAAGAGAATGAAACCTCTTGGAAATCTCTACTGTTTCTGGTTTCACATACACTGTGCCAATAGCTTCTGAACAAGACTCATATTTCCATTACAGAAATTGAGTTTTTAAGTATGGGAAGGTCCTGGCAATAGAAAACTAGTGAACGGACCCCTCTTCCTCCATGTATCAGATATTTAGAAAACACTAACTTGAAAGTAACTTAGGCTCTTGAACTGCAGAACAACTAACGTCAAAGTAACTTTACAAGTCAGTTTAACAGAAAAAGAAGCTAGGAATTTGTGAGTGTTAAGAGAAAATGACAGGTCATTTTTAAGAAAGCATTTGCTTATTAAATAAACAAACATTTTGTCAAGTGTTGTTTATTTCCAACATATCTTTATGGAATTGAGGGACTGGTCTCTACCTGCCTGAATAGCCCTGATGGAACAGGACTAACTTAAGAAATTTAAATATAGTCAGAGTTAATCAGACTTTTAAAAAACAGATTTAACTTCAAAGTCTAAGGGAGAGTAAGAAAAATGTGTGAAAATAGAAGACCACTTAGACTTAAAGTACAGCATTCTGCTTCATGTTCCCTGTATTCTCTATTTCAAGATGAACTGTGATCTTTTTGCTCTTCTCATGAGAGGAAATTTAATTTCCATTCTCATCTGGTACTTGAGTTTTATTCAATAGAGGCAGAATACTCAGCCAAAGTCTGCTATACACTCTGGTCGATTTATGAGCATGAATACTTTTTGTACTTGCTTGGAACTGAAATCCCGTAGCCAGTTCAATAGTGACATCAGCAGAAATCCATCATAAATTTCTGCTTTTCTAGGAATTCAGATATTCATCTACTTCCCTTCTTGTGAATCAATTGATTCCAGTGTTTCAGTTACAAACAGTGTTAACAAACATACAATTTGAGAAAAGAAGGCAACAGAGATGCTAAACATTACCATGCATAAGCACATACCAAGCATAGTTACACAGAAGTTCTTCATTCAGCGTGCAAGAAGAAAGACTGGTGTAGCTGAAGTAAGGATCCTAAGGAAGTACAACATCATACCAGTTAAGAGCATGCACAAGGTTTCCCACATGCATAACATGAAGAGCCACTAAAACATGCAGTCAGACAGCCACAGGAACATTTTAGATGATATCTTTTTGCACCTGAATCTGTTACCTCTTTGAGATATGTGCTGTGGTCCTTTGGGTTGGTATGAAACGTTATTGTTTCCACAGTTCTGATGCTGGCAGCAGTGACATGCAAACATGGCCTTTTCACAGAACAAGCATTTTACAGTGCAAGCATCAATACTGTTAGAATTACCTCATACAATCCTTCAAATTTCTTAGGGAACTACAAAATCTGCTCATGGCCTTGCAACCTATCAGAACATCTTTGAAGACAGACTGTCTTTTCCCCTGTCACTAGGAAATCTGAATCACTCATTCGAAAAGAAAAGCCACTGTGTTTTAAAAATACTTTTATGTTAAATTGGCTGTTTGACTAGATGGTGCATGTCTTTAAAGACTCAAATCATAGTAGTTCATATTGTGATTCTGAGTAAACTTTAAGAAATGCAGTCCCACTTCAATTTAGCCCTTTAGATGTCATTTGAATTTTTCATGTAGTTTCATTTAATTTCATTTAAGTCTGCTATAGCACTACTGGTCTAACAGCACCCACTAATATGGGCTATTCACTGTTTCCCAGTTGTCTCTTTCCACTGTTTCTTTTGCCTCCTCCTTGCCTAAGATTTTCCTGTGTTTTTCTCCCATTACCTTGTCATACTTTTTACAGTATATAATTCATTACTGCTGCTCCTCCTCCTATTGGCCTGCTTTATGCTTTTTTTATGTTGAAATTATTCTTTCCCCTCATGTCTTTCTATCCACCTGTCTTCCCTCCCTGTCTTCCACAGAGGATTAAATCATCAACCATTCCCTCTCACTCATCTCTATTGTATCTCCAGATGCTCACACTTCTCTCCATTCCACAAAAATACTGCACCCACACTACACTACACAAAACCCACTACATCTGACTCTTTCTATTCAATATAGAATCACTAGGTTGGAAAAGACCTTTGAGGTCTTCAAGTGCAACCAATGACCTAAAGCCTTGAAAGATGCATTTGTTCAAAGTATTTTCTCCTTTCTTTTAAACAAGATACACCCCTCTTCCC
Organism: Corvus brachyrhynchos; assembly: GCF_000691975.1. Taxonomy (NCBI): domain Eukaryota; kingdom Metazoa; phylum Chordata; class Aves; order Passeriformes; family Corvidae; genus Corvus; species Corvus brachyrhynchos. Next base: position 1,339,438 of record NW_008236932.1, on the reverse strand, counting down.
CTTGGGATCCCAGAAAAGGGACTCTGTTCACTGCAGAGAGGGGAAGATCTGGATCCAGTACATTTTGTGACAGGCCCAACCATATGCTCTGACACAAGAAGACTCTGTGCTATGAGGAGAAGGTGGTCACAGAGGACTTGCTGCTGACAGCTTCAACACCTAGGGTTGGCTGTGGCTCCCAGAGAAGCAGGAAGGACCATTTCTGCAATTTTTCCTTGTTATATTTCTTATTCTGTTGGCCTCATCAGTATTTATAGGACAGGACAGGACAGGGCTAATTCTTCAGTTATTTATACCTCAGGAGTCCCATGGGTTCAAGACTGACATTCTCATTGTACGTTTTGTCACTCAGTGCAACACCAAACATCATTTCCATGTGAATCACATCTCTGTGGAAAGCTTTCAACACAGAGTATGTGGATCATGTGCCCTAAGAATACAGACTCTGTACATAAGCAATTCCTGCCACTCCTTGGAAAATTCTTCCAAATCTAAAAAGTGGATGGACTTTCTGTAGGTCAAATACAATAAAGTATTTGTGTGCCTCCTTTTGCTATAGAAAGGCAGAAGGAAGAAGCTGTCACACTTATGCATTACTTAATGAGACAAGGAAAAAAGGCCCCTCCTTTCAGTGCACTCACTGTCTTGGTTCTTCCTTTTGAGACAACTGCTGGATTTCCCTTGCTTTCTGTTGTCTTCCTTCCTAGTGAGGTAAAAGGCAGTGTTGAGGAGGTTTTGATGAGGTTTGCTGTTTGACAGTTGTTGTTGTTATTTTGGTTGCCACTCAGTGTCTCCATTATGGACCGAAAGGTTCCAAAAGGCCTTTTCAGCTGGTCTCCTGCATACTCCCCAGAGCTGGCTGGAGCCCGCGTGAGTCCTTTGCTCCGGTCTTTATCCTTTTCCTCATTTAGTTCTGACTCTGCTAGTTCCACCTGCACCACAGGCTCCTCGAAAGTTACTCGAAGTTTCAAATTTTGAGAGGTTCTGCGCTTTGAAGATGGGGACTTGAGAGCACTCTTAGGGCTGGTGGCAACCTTCTGGGCAGTGGCACTGTCTGTGCTGGACGGAGGGTTGTCCTCACAAAACTGGTTCTGAGGTACTGTACCAGACTGATATGGGGCTTCATTATCCGCATCGCTGCTCTCCGAAGTAGGGGAAGGACTGTGGCCATCCACAGACTTAGAGACCCTGATACCAAAAGGAAAGCGCCGTCCTGCTGTGGAAGTGTGTTTCTTAAGCATCATGTTCAAACTCTCTGTGCTCTCAACGCTCTCCACTATAGGCTGAGGTCTTGGTTTGTCAGTTCTTTTCACAGGGGTGTTCTTGTGCTCCTCAGAATTAGCTGAATCTGTATCAGACTCACTGAGAGACCGCTGCATCAGTTGTCTCAGTCGGGCTAACTTCAACTCCCTTTTCTCTGGCAAAATCTTCTTCACGTTCTTGGAGGATGCATGAGCATCCTGAAATTCCAAAGTCAGCTTTTCCTGCATACAGACATTTTCAGAGATTTCTTTTCCCAACAACTGGCGCAAGATTTTATCTGAGTCCTCATCTTTTATCTTAGATCGAGCACGACTAGATGTTCCCAAGCTGCCAAGGATCTGAATACTATCTTGGGTGCTCAATTTACTTTTTGGTGGAGACAATTCATCTGCTTCAGATGGTTTCCACTGGGGTTTGCCAGAAGAAGGAGATGACGGCAAGCTTAAAGAAAAAAAGAGGAAATATCACAGCAACATTAAGGCACATCTAAAATGTGAAACTACCATTTCTGGTGTATACGTCTGTCTCAATTTATTTTTACTTATCCTTTTCATCGCTACTCACATGGAATTCATTACTGTGATGCCACAGCAAAGATTACATAGAGAAGGATGTAACCCTGCTTCCACTCCTATTTAGAATTTGAGTATGTTTGCTTCCTCTTATGAAAAATACCTCCTTAAAATCAGAACTTAGAATGGTTATTCAAACACCAAATATGACTTTATGAGGAGAACTGTAGAAAAACTACTCCTATTTGTGTGAGTTGACATGCTAAAAAGCACCAAAAGGCTAAATGCCTACTATCCAAGTCGAGTCATAATACAAAAGTAGCTTATTCTAAGTCTGTAAAAGTACCACCTCTCTGCATAGCAATGATTTCATAAATCTAAACTGCATCTGGTATTAATAATAACAACCATATAAGACCTCATAAAAAGTCAGGGCAATTTGCACTCAAAACCTTTTCAGATATGAAATACTGAAAAGCAAGAGAAAGGTGACATGAATTTATTTCAATACTAATAGAATAAAGTAAATTTAGAACCCCAACTGTTTTACAGACGGAAACAGCAATTTCAACAATGACTGATTTGCAAAGAATGTAAATTGCAGAGACCTTTTCTTTTCCTGCGACATATGCTAGAGCTCGTAACACTTCACGTTTTTACTTTAGACCACTTTTCCTCTAAGCAAGGACAAGGTGAGAAAATTTAGGTTCGTGTGAGGCAGGCAAGCACCTTCTGCTCTCCTGAGTCCATAGTTCTCATAGTGTACAAAATTCACATCCCTATATTAAACACCTCATTTTCAATCAATTTTATGTTTTTTTTTCCTGTGGCAAACCTAAACAGACAGTGAAGAACATGCATTTATCTGTAGCACACATTCCTAGTAACAGGGATAAGTTCTCTTAGATCTGCTACTGCCTCCTTGGATGATGAAAATATCTATGAGTGAGTTCCAACTAGATGGAAAAGTAGTAGCCAGCTATGAAATAAAATAAACAGAGTGTAATTTTCAGACTTGCTCACTTAACTAAACTGATGTTGAAGCCTGCCCTTTTACAGGAATAATGAATGATGAGGGATCTGCTTTCACCTGATCTTATCTGATACTGAAAGTAAAACAGTCCTGGTGCTCCCCAGAACTCAGATAAGAGACCACTTGGAAAGATCAGTCAGCAAAAATCACAGAAAACAAATGAGCTGGAAAGCTTCGGTCCCATTGCTGCTGTTGAGCTGGCAGACAGGGAAGACAAAGATTCCTTAAAAAAGGCAAAAACCCCCTCTTTCCAGTGTGGTTGTGTTTTTTTTTTTCAGCAGGAGTTTGGAGTTTACAGCCCTTTTTCTAGCTGAAGTTCCTTTACACAAATGCATCTCCAATCCCAATATCTTTGTTATCTACAGCTGTAACTGTTTGCACTTCTCTGAAACAGTGACACATGAAATTCAGGGCCATGGAGCACTTGCACAGAAAAATGCTTGAGATTCTGTGAGAATTGAAAAAAAGCAGTCATTGACCCTGCAAGTTCATACTTGATGACCCAAAGCTGTGATAATCAATGGCTGCAGAAGCTTTTATGCTGGCTTTATAGTTTCACATATATGTAGCCCCCTAACAACTCTGAAACAAGAAGCAGCATTGTGTATGTCTTCCAGAGGGGAAAATGGATTTAAAAAAAGGATAAACCGATAAATCTCTATTTGTATGTGAGTTACTTCATTTCTTTCCAAGTCATCTTCAGATTTCTGTGAGAGTGAAGTCATGCTTGCTTCATCTGCTTCCATGCATCACCCTGTCAGAGAGATCCAGTCCTCTGTCTTTACCATCCTCCTCTTTAGTGTTTGAAACTTAACTTGTGTTTCTTTCTGTGACTTCTGACAGGATATGTAAACAACACATGAAGTTTCCAGAGTTTTGACTTCTTACGCAAGCTAAAGCAGGTAAAAGATTTAATGAGTACAAGGAGCCTCATTAATATGAAAGTAGTTGTTTTTGATAACTGGCTTTATAACTTACTGCTAAAAGTAATGTATGAGAGACCACCAAAACATCAAACTTTACAGCTTTCCTAGGGGTTTCTAGGATCTTCTCCTGTTATTTAATGCAAAATATCCTACATTCCACTACAAAATTTGCTTTCATCCTGTTGGGAAGCTGGGACTATTTGGTTTGTACTCAGAAATTTCCAGCATTTATCATTACTCACTGTCAAATTCTAGAAGCTCAGCTTTGAGTCCATGAGGTAAAACCCTTACATTTTCTTTACACAACACGTCTGCTATTTAGCCAGATCACAGCTTTTCCTGATAACCAATATATTATGAAAGTGTGCAAATCCACGCTGCAGTACATTTCCAGCCACCTTACCTTGGGGACGTGGGCAGTGACTTGCCCTCCGACCGCTGGGCTTCTAAGAGCTGCTGGAGTTGGTTCTGTAATGTTACACGTTCCACAGTCTGCCTGCAAGAAAATGTAAGACTGTGTACCTCAAACTGTAAAACTGACTGCATAAGTAAGTTACAGGAAAACTGATACTACCCTTTCAATTTTGTATTAAAGAAAGAAGTCCTCTTCACCTGTACTTTATGTAGCGAATAGAGAACTTATAAATAAGAACACAGAGAGTTTGTGTTTTTGTCTGAATCTCTGCTGACATTTTGTAATCACTGTACAAGAACAACTGAGAGAAACTCACTTGTCAGATTATTTCTAAAACTTCATGTAAGGACAAGTATGTGATCATAAGCAGCAGTGAATTGAAACTGAGTGACTCACAGACACAAAAGTATGGTAAACTTGTTTTTACTTGTTTGTGGAAAAGAATAGAAAGTGCACAGATTAAGCAGTCACTTCCTACATTCGGTGGATGGCCTTTATCAGCTGAGCAACAGCTCAGGCAACGGCTCTCTCCCTTTCTATTTGCAAATGAACTCAGAGAGAAGTCTCTGCCCACAGGAAAGGACTGGTCCAAACTTCAGCTGCAGGATGGAGTTAGGTATATGATGTCTGTGTCACATCTGCTTGTTGCCCAACCTTACCAAAGGTTGTACCTGGGCTCTGCATCCACCTTATCCCAGGGCTATACCTACCGCAGTTTATCACTTTCAGGGTGGTGTTGTGATCTACGCTGTTTTGCAAGTAACTTTAGAGACCAACACTTAAAAAATTGCAATAGTACCTAAAAATTGTTAGTAATATGAGAGTGATATCCATAGTAGAAACTCCATTTACCATTTATCATGTGTAATCACATCTGTTGTCCTGTAACATACTTATTTCCCTAGGAAGGACTCAGTTGAGCATTACAACCTGAAATCCTCAAGTAGTTCTACAAGAATGACAGATCAATTTGCCACAAAAAGGTCTTCTTTTCCCTGGTCCCATACAATTCAGACGTTCTATTCTCATGTCAAAACACCCCTTTTTGTTGACCACCACAGATAACATTCAATCTTGTTTAGTGATCTGTAATTTCCAGTGCGTCTAAACACTACACAGACAGAATTATTGGAAAACTTCTAGAAAACTAGGGATTTAGAGATTTTTATCACTGTACTTATGCTATCTTTCACCTGAAACAGAACTGTTACATTGTGTTTTATTCCCTGGTCCTGACCAAATGACCGTGGGAAAATGACTTTTTATCTGCTTCTCCCAGGCTGTGCATCTGTTGCTGTCTAAGTAATATGTTTTTGTATGTAATATATGTTATGCAGTTGCATCTGCAGAACTAAGGCAGTTCTCTACCAGTGAGCTGGACACTTTCCTAGCTCACATGCCATCAGCAGACGATTTAGCTGAGTTTCAAATGCAGTCTTTATACTGGCAATGTCAAAGCCAGAAAGGATCCAGATCACTTTTTAGACTAGAGGTTGTACTTGCAGGACTGGCAGAAAACAAATGCTTTACTTTTAATATATCAAAGTGAGTTTGAAAAGTGCTCCAGAAATAAAGGTGTGATCTTGACATACTGCCTTGCATTTTACAATACAGCTATGCTTTATGTAGATCCTTCTTCCTTTAACTTTCCATCTTCCTTCCTTTGGCCTACGCACTTCCTTAGACTATTTTAAAATGACTCCTACCATCTGTCAACATTGGATTATATTGCAGCTCCCCAGATACTCTCCTATAAGAGCCAGGGAAATTTTCATTTGAGATTACGTTGTGATGCAATTTATCTGTTATCTTTTTCCTTTTATCATTCCTTCAATTTCTATTTCTAAATATCTAAATAATGCAGCTAACAGTTTTTTATGTTTTTAGCTCCAGCAGAAATCTCTGATGTCTTCCTCTTGAGTTAATGTTCACATTCCTCTTAAACAATTTATTGTGATAGAAGAGTTGAAGTTTACTCCATTTTTATAGTTTAACTAGTTAGTACAGAAGTCACAGACACCCACACATCTTGCCAGTGCTATCCCTAAAGATAAATAACATACATATGTATATTCCAAGATAACACTGGAAACAAGGGATCACAACTTTTTGGAACAGCAATACTGCAAAGTATTAAAGCCAGACTGATTTAGGAGACAAGATCACTGTAGCTTCATGGGTAAGAGGGTGAATGTTGTTTTATTAGAATTGATGGCGAAATTCTGGGGGTCTTACCTTAGACAACATTCCCAGTGAGTAATATGTAAGAACCCTTCTGTGTCTACTTAGACATCTGGGAACCCGAACCACCTCCTTATGAAATCAGGGAGCTCAGTAACTGCAGAAGGAATAGGCTGAGGCACTGGGCTCTACTGGAGTATCTCTCACAGCATGTTTTCTTATTTCTCCTTTTTTTTTTCAAATAACACAAGAATGACTACACCACAAAGCAGAATATAAAATGGCTTAACTAAATAAAAAAGAGATTAACATTATAAAGTTTATATTGGGTTTCTTACTATATGTCTATATAACATGTTCTACCCCAAAAAACTCCAGCTAACCAAAAACCCCATCAACCTGCACACACCTTGCCATACCACTACAGAGATTGCATGACCAGCTCATATTTTGGAAGCTGAGGGAAGGCTGGGAAGCACATAAGGGATTTTAGTGTTGATATTGACTGTTCAGGTAATCCATCATGATAAAACTATTCCTCTTCTGTCTCTAGAACATTGTTCATTAGCCCTGGGAGAAGTAGGTGGTGAAAATCCAGGAAAGCCAGCTCAACTGCCCAAGTTGGAGTTATTCCTATATAACAGCTACATTATGTACATTTGAAAGAGTTAGAAAGTAAACTTGACTTCCATCTGTTGCCATCTGATGTCTTCAGGATCTTCAGAACTGCTTTCAGGATTTTCAGAGGTGTTGCAGCCAGTGGATTCTCCTGCTGTGATAAAGGTCCCCTTGACAAGATGCTCCACGGATGTACTTTGTACCCCCCTTGGATTTTTAAGAAGGATGAGGACTGAAAAACAGGGTAAGAATCTTCCTCCATCATCCTTTCTGGCTCTTGAGCATGAGCCTCTGAACATGGTCAATTGCTTCTATCAAAACCACTTGTGGCCTGAGGCCTGCAGCCCAAATAGCCATGCAGAAGCTGCTCCCTCAAGCAGAAAATAGATTCTTTCACTGCCTCAGTAAGCTGCAACAGGGTTGCACAAGAGACTTACATCTCTGTGTAGAAGAGGGAGAACAGGCTGCTGCTGCGCTTACTAAAACTAATCTGAAGCCTGAAAAATAGACTGCTGAAGGGAAGCAGATTTTACTCCAGCTGAAACACGCAAAGAAACTCATCAGGAGCCAGATACGAATCATGTAAATGACTTCCTAAGGATGCAGTCTGTGGGTTACTTGGAAAAGTAACAGTGGGGATACTTGGAAAAGTGTTAATGCTTTTGTCATGAAAGTCACAACTAGACTATTTCTGTGTGAGTAAGCAGCCTGCTGACTTACATAACAACTCCTTTATTTCCATATGAGAGGTAAAACTTTTATCAAGTACTGGGTGAGAACAGAAAAGAAATGAAACATGGGTATTCTTTAGCTGCCATTTTTTTTTTTTTTTTTTTTTTTCTGAATTATGGGGAAAATATATTTTGTGATATATTGATATTAATCAGATGCTAATGCTGTCTTCTAGGGAAATGCCCGATGTTTATTTTTTTTCCTTTATGTCAGTTTTCTCAGCAAATGGACCAAGTACAACCAGGTACACTGACATATCCAGGGAACATTGTCAGGCTGTAAAATTATGAAAACTGTAAATGTTATAATGATCCTCAGTTCAGGGTTTGTATTTTTGACAGTACAAATGTAAAAGAATGAAGATATTGCAAAGAGAAAATGTCAAGGTAAAGACAGGGAGATCGCTTCCCAGTGACTGTCATGGGCAAAAGAGATTCAGTGTGGAGAATTTAACTTAATTCATGGTTAATTAGCATAAATATTTCATTATTGGTTCAGGTATTGGGAAACAAAAAAGGACAGACATTTAAAACACCTATTCTCCCCTTTTCCAAGCTCAACTTATCTCCCAGATTCATCTGCACTCCTAGCTCTTCTTCTCCACCATTCTCAGGCTTCACTCCAGACACTCTTCCCCTCTTGTCATTGTCGCAGGTTACCCCCAGTTTTTCAGTAAGCCAACATGCAGCACAGGTCAGGGTTCAGGTGTAGCAGTTTCTC